>NC_064900.1:7204615-7504807 GCF_929443795.1 Astur gentilis | reverse complement strand
CTATAGTGGCCAGAGATTTAGATGTGCTCTCCCCTATCTGCTCCTAAATAGCAAGAGAAGCAAGAGACACAAAGCTAGGGGTTTCATGTCAGTGCTTATGAACTTGTTGTCCAAAGGCCACAGGTGCATAGTAAGACATTAAAGGTTTTCTACAAAATACTGTAAAAATACATACTGAAAGAAAACATACACCTACATTCCTGCTTGCAAGCAACAGCAAAAAGGAGAGGGAGAAAGAAAATGCTATTTAATTTATATAAACAGAAGGAGGAAAAAATAAAGGCATATACAAAATTTTAGTCTAATTTTTAGTTGATTATAAAGGAAAAGAAGTGAGCTGTGTCTTTTTTTTTTTTTTTTTTTCCATAAAGACTGGATTGCTAAGAAACACTGCTATACTCTGCCTCAGCACAATATTTTTGATCAGCTTTCTGCCTACTTTGTACCACAGACTCTGACAAAGCTGGAGCCACAGACCTGTCCCACTCTCTCCCTTTTCTCTCCATTCCCTCTCCCAGCCTCAGAGCTCACACGCTATGGTGAAGACTTGAGGGCTCAGATCTCACTATCTCCACTGCCACACCTCAGTCTTAACCCCTGGAGAGTTATCACTTTCTTTATTGGCCAGATAATTAAAGGGAAGCCCACTTCATACATCAGCTGCTCCTTTGCAAAGCTTCATGCAAAGCTTTCTTCTTTGTTCAGGAGGATTTTTCTTCTTCCCCGTTAGCCAAATGACTGATGTGGGCTCATTCCCTTTTATTTGAGGCATCACATCGTGATAACAGCAAGAGATTCTAACCCTGTGGTCCAGTGGTCAAAAGCTGTCATCCCATGACATGATCCTCTCTTCCCTGCATGTGTATTCCTGCTCTGCCTCTTTCATCAGGCTGCCTAGCTGTCACTCCCCCTTCTCCGTCACTGATTTCCAGCTGCCGGTTTCCTGCTACCCCTTCTCTGACCTGTGATTAAAGTAGCTGTGGGAGTTCACTGGCTCTGGGGACTGTCGTCACAGGCTTTAATGAGTACGTGGTGATGCAGCAATGCATCACCTTACAGTATGGGGACACAACATAAGAAAGAGGAAGGGAACAAGTAGTGAACTAAACTCCAGCAAAGGTTGTGTCTGCTCGAGGACACCGTGGCAGGCAGCTGCAACATCTGTATGTGTTTGTCTGTAGTTACATACGGCTCCTCTGTTGTGCTCTCCTGCACTGCTTTCCACCAGCTGGGAGAATCTGCAAGGATAAAAGCTAATCTCAGAGGGGAGACCCCAGGATTTCTCTCTGTCAGTTACAAAACCTACCCAGCTCGTCTGTCACCAGCTTTTTGCTTGTACCTTTGATCACAATTACTGATATGTTCCTAAAACTGGGGGCAGATATGAGTAATAATGCCTTTACTCCTCTTCCCCCAGTAGGAAGAAAAAAATGGTTACGAACTTGGAGATCCAAATGGGCAAGGCCAGGAGCTGAGTGGGGCTCCTTGTTGAAGAAAGACTGTCTTACTTTGTGGCTGCTTCTGCTCTCCCACTGTCAGAAAATGTCCTGAGCCCAGGAACATCCCTGCAGACAGACACTAGTTAGGATCATAGAATTGTTTTGGTTGGAAAAGACCTTTAAGATCATCAAGTCCAGCCGTTAACCTAGTACTGCCAAGTGCACCACTACACCATGTCCCTAAGCACCACAGCTACATGTCTTTTAAATATCTCCAGGGATGGTGACTCAACCACTTCCCTGGGCAAATTGTTCCAATACTTGACAACCCTTTTGGTGAAGAAATTTTTCCTAATATCCAATCTAAACTTCCCCTAGCACAAGTTGAGGCAATTTCCTCTTGTCCTATCACTTGTTACCCGGGAGAAGAGACCAACCCCCACCTCGCTAAAACCCCCTTTCAAGTAATTGTAGAGAGCGATAAGGTCACTCCTCAGCCTTTTTTTCTTCAGGCTAAACAGTCCCAGTTCCCTCAGCCGCTCCTCATAAGACACGTGCTCCAGGCCCTTCACCAGCTTTGTTGACCTTCTCTGGACATGCTCCAGCACCTCAACATCTTTATTGTAGTGAGGGACCCAAAACTGAACACAGTATTTGAGTTGCGGCCTCACCAGTGCCAGGTACAGGGGAACAATCACATCCCTGCTCCTGCTGGCCACACTATTTCTGATACAAGCCAGGATGCTATTGGCCTTCTTGGCCACCTGGGCACACTGCTGGCTCATATTCAGCCGGCTGTCAACCAGCACCCCCAGGTCCTTTTCTGCCAGGCAGCTTTCCAACCGCTCTTCCCCAAACCAATAGTTCCTGCTATTGCTTCTGCTGCACAGCCTCTGCCTGGGACCTGGTAGGAGTGGGAAGTGAAACTTCCATTACAGTAGAAGTGTGGATCATGAAACTTGGTCTCGAATGGGTTGGTGCCTGTCCTCGTGCAGAAAAAAGCTTTGTTTCAAGATACTTAAGAAATGGTTCACAGAACCACGTAGAGGAACAGGGGAAGCTGTGCTTGTTCAGCTTTTCTGTCTGGAGCCAAGAACTCCCCCAAGGTTTCAAAGGTTTTGGAGATGTGGTGTATGGTATAACTAGAAGTTTTTACTTTCTAGCTAGCAGAAGTTTTCCTTGTAAACAGACCTAGATAGCATTGAAGTACATGGCAGTACCGTACATTCACCATATTGAGACTATGAGCAAAACCAGTTCCTGCAGGCTTACAAGCACAGCAGATCTCCACAGCCAAACCCAGACTGCAGTGAAGTCTTTCTCTGTCTGGGATTTCAGTAGAGCCAGGAATTTGCCCCCACATCTATCTTCATCAGAACAATTTTTTTTAATCCTCCACACTGCTCCTTACCCAGCATGCATCCCAAACCATCTATCTGACCAGTGCCTTCTTCCCATTTAAATCCATGGCCATCTTCTGCAAAGAATCACTTAATATGAGTTACTGCTTTTTCATTATGTGGTGATTTTAAGTATCTGTAAAGCCTTCCATAATCTGTCTGGCTATGCTATACCACCCTAAACCAGGTCACTGTGTTTGTTGCAGTTCTTCTCCCATATTGTGCCCCAATGATTTCCTTACCCCTCCATTCCCCCTGCAGTGAGATCCAGGTTTCTGAGGGGAACTCATCTAGAGCACTAAAAACAGGATTATGCCTACCAGAAAGCTCTGACTCACATCTACGTCTCCAGGATGAGTGCTCCCCATCCCTTGATGCCCTAGCTGATGTCCCCACCACTGTGCGTGCCCACGGAGGCATCCCATGGAGGCATCCCACCCAACCCTTTGCATTCTTTCCAGAAAATCTGGCTGGATCACAACACTGCAGTGGGCACAAGAAAAGCTGCCCTGAAGGTTGCCTTTAAAGCCGTGAACTGATGACGTTGTCAGCACATAGTGTTCATTCCCAAGTCATGAAGTTTATTCTGGGACCACTTGAGAGCTTCAAAGGTCCGTCCCCTTGCCAGGAAAATATCTGTGCTGTTGAGCTCTCCTTCAGATTCTCTCCACATGCCATAAAGGAAATGTTCAGAAACCTAATCTGAGGGGGATCGGGCTGCGAATTCTCCTTGTGTCTGTCGACTTCATGAGGCACGAAATCTGAGGGTGCTGTAGGAATCAGGCGGCCTTTCTAATGCGCACCAGCTGTGTCATGTGCCTCCAGCAGGGAGGCAAGCTTTCGTGTGTCCCTATTACTTCAGATTCTGCTCTTGCTGGTACCCTGCTCACTCAGAAGGACCCTATCGTCTGTAGATAGGACTGCTGCTAGGTAAGCAAATAGGAATGACATGTTCTTCCCTTGGGGTAAGAGTGAGAGATGAAGGATGGTCTTGTGACTGAGGCACTGATCTGTGACTCAGAAAAATAAAAATTTCTGTTCTCATCTCTGTTGCTCAATTCTTGAGTGACCTTGACAAGTCACAGTTACTGTTTCAGTTCCCATCTTTGATCTGGGGAAGATGATGCTTTCTTTTTCCATTGTCTAACCTATGTCAGTCCTCAACTTTTTGTGCCACAGACTGTCCTCAACTTTTTGTGCACAGACTGTCCTCAACAATATGTTTGTGTGTCATCTAGCACAGTTAGCCTTTCACTCTGGGTGAGCCTTTAGGTGCTATTATGATATCCCTAAGTAGGAACAGCAGTGGAGCCTTAGGCACACATGGGCAATGCACTGATCCTGACAGCTTCTTGCTGGTCCTGGTCTTTTGGCGCATTTTGCCTCAGCAAAGGCTGTCACAGTCTCTTGAGCATGAACCCCTTGGTCTGAGCTACAAATAACTACCACAGCCTCAAATGGATAAACACCAGATGCTAAACATTCACTGTCAGATGCTGCATTGTAAGTGAAGGCAGATAGTTAACCTACTTTGGGTACCTCATCCGGGATGTCAAGATGTGCTCTCAGTTCTGCTGCCACAGACTTGAGGAGATAAGCTAAATCAAGCTACATAACCCTCATGATCTGTCATGTGGGTCATGTGGGCTTATGTGCCATCATTTGGAAGGCCACAGAAGTGCCAAATGCCTGACGGTATTTGGAAAGGAGATGACTGCAGCAAAGCGATGGCTGTTTTGGGAATTATATGTAAAATGCCTATAATTGTATAGGCATTGTATAGGATGTCTAAAAAATGGAAGCCACTTCCACAAGACAGAGAGCATGCAGAAATCAGGTGGGAGATGAAGGGAGAATATATGCCCAAGCAGCAGAGACATATCCTCAGTAGAACATACCTGTTGGTAGGCTCTTTTCTTGGGCCATATGATCCCAAGTTAAATCAGCTTTTGAGAATGACTTGATGTCACTAGAAATCCCCAGGAGGGTAAAGCCCTGTATAAATGGCCACCAGAAAAATGTAGTTTAAGGACGTGATCCTGTAAGATCCTGCTTCAGAATCCAAACCTGGGTCAATTCTTCTACACCCTGAGCAGAACAAGAGCTGTGGGGTGGGATAAGGTGAATTGTGAGGGAAAAATTGAGGGGAGGACACCATCTTGTGAAGAAGAGAGATGGAAGAAAGCAATAGGGACAAGGAAGTTTGAGAGAACAGGGTGAAGGAAAGAAATGGAGGAGTTAGTGTGTGGCTGGGAAAGAAAAAGAAAAGATGAAAGAAAATTGAGAGGAGGTGAAAGGACAGAAGATTTTTAGCAGGTGTGTGGTGATGCATTTCTTGAACTGGGAGTACCTTGCAGAACACCTTGAATGATACATCTGTGGCCCTCCTGGTAGGCCTTGAAGAGGAATGTCTTATACTGTCCTCTTACCTTTCCTCTTACCTTTTGATCTGGATGGGGAGAAGAATATTACTAAGGCTTAGAGCTCTTCTTCAGGATCCCTGAGCATCAGAGCAAGCTAAAACAAAACTGTTTTCCCAAACACACTTATAAAGAGTGACATTTTTTCAATGCCTGGAATTCCTTAAACTCCTGTCTCTGATTTGAATAATCCCTACAAAGCTACGTGTTTTCAGGTATATCTCGCTGACAGCAAAGGCAGATTTAGGGAATGAGACAGTTTTACAGAGATATCCTAGGCCCTGAAGAACAAGGTTTTCTTTCTTCGGGAAATAGCTTTACAGGCTCTTCCTGTTATTTTTATAGGCCAGTTTGAGGCTTGGTGCTGGCTTAGATCTAGTATGAAGCTATCTTTGCTTCAGCGTTTCTCCCAGACCAGCCAGTCACTAATTCCTCAAGAGCTCACTATGGCATTTACTGCCAGGTTTCCTTATTTAATTAGGAGTGCCTCAGCAGTCAGAGGTTTTGTGTCAGAGTAATGGGCTTAACCAAGGGTCAGCTTTTTATTTAGTTAGAGTATGTTTCCCTGATGGTTGCTGAGAAGAGCTTTAAAACCGGAAAGTTAGAGGTTTAAAAACTAGAAAAAAAATTAAAAGAACTTGTGATTTTGAAAAAAATAGTTTTTACATGAATGTCATCATTACTAGTTGCCTCATTTGTGATTTTTTAACAGATTGAGTTTTTTAGAGATTCTGAAAAGGGAAAATGAGATTGTAGTCAGTGTATAATAAATTTTCTGCAGGATTTTAAGATAGCTCAGGCAAGAAATGTGTGATACAAACTGTCAGGTTAATTTCTTTCAGTGTATTTTCTTCCCAAAAGTTGTTCCCTTTGAAACAGAGTGGCCAAAACAAGTGCAAAACTTCGCAGAAGTAACTTGCTAATGGAAGTGAAGCTGAGGGCTTCTTAGCATTAGGCAATCTGCATAGATAAAAACTACATTATAAAGTTGTCAGAATGGATCACATTGGGATTGCACATGTGTTCTGGCATTTCCATCGGCACACCTCCTGCATTTAAAGAAGCCTTAAAATGTTGTATTCTGCAACAGTGTGTCAGAAATGGTGCTGCACAGCCCTGAGGATCACTTTAGCCTCTGATTCCTGCAGAGTCCCCTGGTAACGCACAACATTGCTCGACACATCCAGGCATTTTTCTTGACCTTCCAGACAAGGAACAATGCCCAACCCCAATTCCTTAATTTAATCTTTGATTGTGGTAGCAAAACCAATCAGACCCTCAAATTACTTCTTTGACTAAATTAGCAACTTCTATTTACTGTTGCTTTACCACAACATAATTCATTAATAACCCTTAAGAGCCTTCTCTGTCAAAGCACCCCACTGGCTAGTACAGGCTACACCACAGACAGATTATGGAAAAACAATTGCAGGACAACAGTCTTGCACATAGCTTGAGTCCCGGCTCACTCTGCTGTGCCTAATATATCCAGTCCGTAAATCCAGGAACTCTCCTGGTCTCCCCCCACAGACACATCCGCAGTCCTACCAAGCCCCCGGGAGTGACCAGCCAGTGGCTCCTCACCTGCCTGCAGCCTGCCAGCAGCCCAGGGGCAGCTCTCCTGTTGATGCTGCAGTGCTCGGCCATGAGCCCTGGGGCAGGAGTGAAGTGCTGTCGGCTGGGGGGTTGCTCAGTACTGGAGGCGTGGAGCTGGGGCATTGTGGTGTTGGGGCACTTAGCCCAGCAGAGTCTTTCTTATTTTGCTAACACAGTCAGGAAAGGTTAGCAGCCCTTGATGCAAGGGCAACTTGACTGCTGTGTTACTATTTCCCCTGCATGTAGGTTTTCAAAGGCTTCTTTTCCACTTCTGTCTGGTTCCTGATAAAAACATACTAGCCTCTGAACACAAGGCTGATGAAACCTGGTGCTTTCTCCTTCCATATAACATGAAGTGTATGGTAATATAAGCAATAGAAGTGACTGCCCAGAACAGAAGAGGTGTGAAAATAATCAGTCCTGTGTGCCTGTTTTCCCTGTGACCCTCTCCTGTTCCACAATGTAGTCCCCCAGCTTCCCATTGCCCTGTGGGCTGTCTTCATAATTCAGCATATTGAGTTTAATTTATCCCTTGGAGCTGTCTGAAGGAGGTGTATGAAGGACCTGGCTGACTGGTGACCACTTAGAGTGGTCCCTTGTGACAAAGTGCATGGAAACTCCACTTTGCTAGCCTGAAGTTTGAGGGGTTTGCCCACTGGACACTATTCCTCAGGCTAACCAGCCCCACATGCAGTCTCCATCACAACACCATCCACACAAGCTGTAGTCAGGACCAAGCAGTCATACCAGTGGCTTCTTTCCACACCTCACAGGCTGCAGTGCAGTAACAACAGCATCTATTTCATTTCACTTTGTCTCCAGCCTTAGTAAAAGGATCACCAGCAGAGAACAAAATGGTAAATAAAGGCTCTGCCAGTGAGACAAAGCTGATTTATGGCCTAAAGGGGATATGAAGACAGATCTAAATAGTCGTATTGGTATGTGCTTGACTCCAGCCTTACAGCCATCCACACTACTTCCCTGCTGGTGCGTATCTGGGCCCATTCTGGTGTTTTTCTGGCTCCCCTTGGTGCACTTGGGGCTGCCACCACAGAGTGCAGGGGTGGCCTGAAAGAAGAGGGAGGAGTGCAGCGATCCAAGCGTGGAGAGAGTGAGGCAGCAACAGCACCTGGTGGGAATACAGAAGCCTCAGTAAAGAGAGAGAAGGCATAAAGAAACTGGCAGTTCTATGGTGCAGGGCTGAAGCTCTTGGAACCCAGGATTTATGATGTCCCACTGGTTATGAGAAGGGTGGACTCTTTTCCTCATTTCGTTGTTGCTACATAGACTGTGTATTATGACAAGACTCTCTTGACAGTGGATTTTCATTAATAATGTGGCTGTACTGTACCCAAGTAAATCACATTTTATTCTCAAGCATTCCCAAGTATTGTTTGTGCAGTCCTAGAGTCTTCAAATGCTACCTGCCTGGCAAAAGTTTGACTTCGGTAATCAAAACGAAGTGATTCATCCTGTAGGACAGGAAACCCTTTGCAGGACTGCAAGAATGTGGAGATTCCAGGGCTGCACAAAACAAACCTCACCCACTGTGGTGCTGTAGCTACTTCTGGGTTGAACAGCAGCTGTTGGCAGCACCATGATATACCAAGTCAGTTCAGGGAATGGAAAACTGTCAAGCAGGTGCTGCTAGGACATTCATGGTGGGATGAAGTACTAGGAATTTTGATTGAGATACACCATTTCCAATCATGACCCTCTAGAAAAGGCATCTTTAAAAAGTCAGTCAGTTGTTTTTACAGTGCATCAGAGAGCATCTTCAAAAGTGTAAGACACATGATACCATGTGAGGGTATTGGATCAACCTTTGAGCAGGGTTTTCTTTAAGGTCTCCCATCCAAGTATTGACAGGTGTAACTCAATAAAAATGAACAAGCAAGACCACAGCAAAGTAGAATTAATAAGTATTATTTCAAGTCAGTGAGAGAATAACTAAACAAAACCTGCTGAGCTCTATTTCTAAAAACTTAGTCAGAGAAACCAGACACCAGGCAGCAAACACCTCACAAGCTGAGGATCTCCAGAAAGGCAAATGTGGTGTAAAAGTGGTTTGTAACTAATTAAGCTGGAAAATTTTTTTTCTTCTTTTTTTTTCCTTTTTTTTTTTTCAATTTAAGGTTCTCTCATTGCTAACAGGAAAAAAAGCAGAGAGGATGCTGTGGCAACTTGAAGCTGCTGGTGTGACTAAGGTAATTAAAGCGGCCCATATGGATTTCAGACCACCCACCTACCCAACCCAGCCCTTTGTCAAGTCAAAACAAAGCATTACATTTTTGAAGAGTTACAGCTATGGAAAAATATAGGCCTCTAAAAAGCTTGTTATTAGACACTGCCAAGATAGTTTTTTGATGAATATTTCTGTTAATTTGGAAACATAAATAAAACACCAGTTGTTTTTATCATGGTATGTAATGTGAGGTGGAGGCTTTTTGGCAGGTATTCCCCTTCAGGGCTTGTCTTTTAGGTGTAGGAGATGCAGGGGGCATGGCATGGTGGCGTCTTCTCAGGGTTGCCAGTTTTCACACATTCATCTCAGTGAACCAGATTCTCCTCTCTACAATGTAGTAAACCAGGAGTAATTCCATAGAAATCACTGGTATAGAGCCAGCGTGAGGTCATGACTGGAATGCGATGTGATAAGCAGCTTCTCCCTATAGAGTAGCAAGGGACACCCTGCTCCCAGACAGTTGAGTTTCTACAGGTGAGCAAAAAAATCTGTGCCTTAGGACTACTGTTCCTGCGCATTACACGCTCCACTGTGAAATTTTCCAACCCGACTGATCTAAGAGCCTAATTGCTATTTACAGGCAAAATTAGGCTCCTAAGCAATTTGTGCCATGCCTACAGTCAGGAGTTCTGCAGCTGTTAGATTCCTGTTTTGCAAGCAGTGCCTTTATCATATCACCAAAGATGGTACTTGTATCCCCACATGTGGCTTCTTGGCTGAAGTCAAAGTGCCCAGTGGAGGGTCAGCCGGTGCTGTCCTCAGAGCCTGATACAGTGACCTGCGGGACGTCCTTGCAGAGCATTTCTGGAGGCTGTTGTGCCACTCAATAAACTGTGGCACTGTTGTATCAAGTTCCCATGGCTCTATCTTCCACTATGTGTTTTCCACCTCTTCTAATATTTTAGCCTCTTTGCAAATCTCCACTGTTTCTTGTGTCCTTCCTCAGGATGATAATGTTCTTGGTTCTGGTGTATAAACGGATCATGCAACCTGAGGACACCAGACATGGGTTTCAGGAAAACGCCACTGCCCAGTGGTTGCCTCTCAAGAGGAGGAGAACAAGGAGAAGGCCTTTGAGGCATTGCTTCCTTATAGCAGGCAGCACCTGTGGTTTTCTGCCTCTGAAGGTCTTGAGGTCCCAGTGCACCTCTGTCCTCACACTTCTGCTGGGCAGGTCATCCTTCTACCTTCTGCCTTTATGGGATTCCTCTTTCCTTAGCCAGAAACTTTTGGAGAGGATGAGCTCTAAGACACAGTCTACGTCATGCTGGGTTTTTTTTTTCCAGGTCCAGGTCTGGCAAAACTAGGTGGGGAGGTTGTACATTTCAAGGACAAACTGATAGGAATCTAGTTTAAAAACAAAGAAAAAGAGACAATAGAAACATAGTTAGATTTATAGAGGAGAAGTTATTTTTTTGATTCCTAAATCTTTTCTGTAACTTTCTGGGGTGATGCACAGAGGTGTTTTCCTGTTTTTGGAATTGCTCAGCTTCAAGTTATCCTTGCAGTCCTAGCTCTCAGCTTGTAGCAGTAGAGCAGGGAAGATTAATAAGGCGAGCCCCAGCAGAAAAGTGAAGGAACGTGGCAGTAACTGTTGCTCTGTCTGCTGTGGAGAGAGGCGGCTGTGGCTCACGCATCTTTCCCATGGCTAGCGAAGAGCTGGTGGGAGCAGATGCTACCGAGCTCATCCCAACTCATTTACTGCCCACCTGCTTTCAGCATTTGTCCCAGCCGAGCTCCTTCTCAAGGCTGTGGAAAGGACTCCTCAGCAGACGGAGGCAGCAGAAGTGCCATTGCTAGGGCCAGGGTTAAAGGATCAGAGCATGTGGGAGCAGTTTTGAGCCATTGGGACTGGATTCACTGACTGTCTGTTCCAAAATAATTGATAGCACTGCAAATTAGTGTAATTCTCTCTCTGCTGAGAGGAGATTTTAGCATCCTCCACAGGCAGTCAGGTCTCTGAAACCTGATGCAATGTGTTCCAGCTTCTCACGACAGGGAAAACACAAGTCTGTAAGAGGGTCGTGGCAGGGCACAGTTTTGGGTTTTTTTTCCTAAGAAATCTTTTTAAAAGTGGAGCTTTTTATTTCTGTCATTTATCTTGCACGAGACACTCAGAGATGGATATTAAGACATAGCTAATGACTCAGGAACGTCAGGCAGAGCAGAGCAGGCTCTTCAGTGCAAGAGCAGAGGGAGGGAGAGACTAGCGGCAGCAAGTACATTTCAAGGTCAACTTTGTGGAAGAGAAACAAAAGGCTGTAGACTTTGAAGGCCAGTGCTTCCTGGGTGTAACTTCTGCCTGCTTTTATGAAGTGGGACTGCAGGGAAGGATCTTGCATATTGTGACAGTATTTCAGGACAGCAAATTTTGGGAAGCTCTCCAATACTGTGACAAGCCAAATCTTAAGAACTGTGATAGATGAGTCTCCAAGTGTTGGAAATTATGAGGTTTGTCTACACAGAGAAATTGCAGTGGCTTTAAATATCCTGATGGATTTAAAGCTCTGTGATCTCTCCTTTACTGTGAATGAACATTATATTTGTATAAAGGTGTATGATGCCAATACAACCATTTCTGTATGTGGAAAAAAAAAGAAAAAAGAAAAAAAAGAAAACACTCCCAACTGAAATAGTTATGCCTGTAGAAAAAAAATGACATGGAACTACTTAAGCAGAATATGTGGGTCATACCAGACAGCTCCAAAAGGTGCATTAGAGTCATTAGGAGATGAAGTTTTTATCCTTGACTAAGACTAGATTTGAGACTGGAGTAAACTGATTCCATCCCTTCTCCTGGCTTCTGCTACAGCTGCTAGCTCTAAGGGGCTGAAGGAAACTGGCCTGAAAAAGGGATCATTTCCTAATTTTTCCAGTCCCTCAGCAGTCATGACTGTGGAATTTGTTACTGGCGACTAGATATCTAGTAGCTTTGATAGTTCACATGGGAGTGGATTTCAGGTTGAAAGTTACCCAGATAAACCTAGCATTTTTGCTCAAGTTCCCTGGCTTCTCATGCAAATGCGAGCTGATCTTGGATTTTCTCTCAGATCTTCTGAACTGAAACAACTTTTATGGGGATAGATAGGGTGACTTTCTAGAGGTATATACCTTTCTGTACATACGTATCTGGACTTGGGCCTGGGCTCTGCTTCACTGGAGTATCAGCTCATAGTGGAGTATCAGCAGATTCCTAGTTTAGCCTGAATTGACTTAATTTGCCTCATTCCAAATAAAATTCAGAAAACATTACTCTAGGCAGCAGTGACAACGAGGGACTTCCTCATGCCATCATCTAGGGGTGCAGGGGAGGCTATCTCCTACAAATAGATGTCACAGAGTTAGCTGCCCTGGAAAAGAATAGTGTCCCCAAAGGACCTAGCAGAGGAGGGGGGAAGAAATCAGATGGGTGACTGGCTGAGTGACTGAATCCTGCTTTATGAGTAGGTGGGGGAGAGGTCTCCAAACGGATAATTCAGCTGGTGCAGTTGCTGGTATTCTGAAAGGGAAGCTTTGACTGCCTGACTGCCAGTTTCCTTGTCTGGTTAACAGACGAACAAAGAGTTTCAGTGTTGCTTCTCCACGATGTTTCCTCATCTTTCATAAAACCTACAATCACATGAAGTCATTAAATAGTCACTAAATTTTATGTCTCTTAAACCTATATTACTTTAGGCGAAGTTGCAACCAGTTTACAGTAATGCTACTAAATTTATCCAAATCTCTCCTCTGGCCTGTGTAACTTAAAAGGATGTTATGTGTTAGTCCAAGTGCAGAAGCCAATAACTGTACATTATTCTAGCTTTATATTGAATAACAAAGAACTGTATAGCTCAGTAACCTACATGCAGGAAAAGGAATGTAGCTTAACTTGCCCACAGAGAATTGCTGTGTTTGACTGTAGCATCTGTGCCTCAGTTTCTTCCCTGTAATGAGACCAGACCTGCTCCGGTAAAGGGCTTACAGCTTTCTGAATGACAGACAGCTGCTCTAATTGTTAAGGTTAAGAGCAGCTCTCTTGCTTACACTAGGAAAATTGAGGTCCACAAAATAAGCAGCTCATCATCTGAAATATTTATGTATTCATCCCTATAAAAGCACCTGTCGTCTCTGCAAAGCTACACAGAAGCAAAATACACTCACTACAGCTTAGAATGGCTATCAAGGGCTTCTTCATTGATTAATGTGAATTTCAACTTATTTTCTTCTTTAGTTCTCCTTACTGCATCTTCCTTCTTTAGAGAGCAGGTCAGCTCCTGGAGCATTGAATACAAAACCTCATTGTGTGCAATGCATAAAAACACGGTCCATTGCAGAAAATGAGTTCCAGTGTCAAAGAGCTTGCATTAAAATTGCCCATCCAGCAGCCCCTTCTTAGTCAAGCTTATTCTGATGTTTGATGAATTTAGGAGAGTAGAACAACAGAAGTACACAGATCTAAATCTTAATGCATTTCTTGGGCTACTCGATGTCACAGTGGATGCTTAACAACCGGAATTATGGATAAAAAGGGAAGGAAGATACGATAATTTAAGCATTAGTCCAGATTCAAAGACCTGCATTCAGTTCTTAGCTGTCATGCGATCCCAGTCTCTCCATTCCCCAGCTTGTAGCCTTTCTCTTTGGGAAGTCTTATGAAAATGGATGCATCAGCATCAAGAAAATGTCTAGGTACCACATAGCTGGGTAAGCCAGTAATGTAAGCAATATATTGAACAGTGTATTGAACAAGCCTTTTTTTCCACATGCCGTATCAAAAACTGTCAGTCTTAGAGATGATGAAGTAGTGTGGTTTTCCCCTTCCATTGATTCCCAGCACTTTAGCAATTTCTGTAGCCTTCTGTAGTCCTTTCAGGTTCTTTCCCAAGCCAGAAGGTGACTCAGGTGTGGCTTCTGTGCCTTGCATATGGGATACACGGCACCAGGACATGGTGAAGAGGTGGTGAGAAAGCGTTGCACAGACCCATGAGGGGACAGGAAATTCCCCCTCATGTTTCTGCCCCCCTGGTCTGCTGTAGGAAACCCAAAACATTGGAGTTATGAATATGTTTCTCACTTTGAGCTTTTAGGAAGTTGGATGAAATTGCAGATACCCTCATCTCCTCTTCCCCAAAGCCTCTCTCTAGTCTTAGTTGAGATAGCAAAGAATGCTTTCTTTGTTGGGAGGGAAGATAAAAAGGGAAGGCAAAAAGTAGGAAGATAAACTTATCTTTAAAATGTAGTTGGAGCTGGTGATGCAGTAAATTCAGCTACTCTATTGCTGCTTTGCAGTTGTTTGTTTCTGCCATCACCCACTAATGTAGTTGAAAGGCTAACTACTGAAGTCATTGAATGCCTTCTGATTTATTCTTTCCTCTGTTTTATATCCAGTATATGTTTTCATAAATTGGTCTGTCATGACAGTGAAGGTAGAATTTCTGTCCTTTTTCTAGAGACTAAATGTATAAGAAAATAAAACCACAAAATATTTATAGTATCACTTGCAGTGTATCTGAGTATACCTAGAGTCTAAAAATATCTATTTTAATTAGCGACCTCTTGGGGGTGAGCTGAGAGCTCCATTTTTAGTTACAAGATATTGGAGGAGGTGGAACTCCCAGACAGTTTCAGGGCAATAATGTAGCACGGATTTCAGTAGCATAGTTCCTAGCCCAGCAGGGGAGTGGGGAAAGATTGTGAGTATGCTGTTCAACATCACAGCATGCTTGCACTATAACTACAATGTGACTGAGACATCTTTAAAGTCACAATGTTCTATATGAAAAATTCTAGTGATGGCTAAGTGATTAAAACATGGGGGAGTAAGAACTGCTAGAGCCTACTGTTAAGGGAAAGCAATTATGTACTAAATACGTAAATGCGATACATTTGATGGAAGGTATTGGTTGATGGGATACTACCTGCACAGAACCAGGCTTGTAAGAATAATCATAAGTTAATCAGTGGTATAAATTAATTTTTTTTAACCAGTTACATTTGAGAATTCTTTGAGTTCTGCTTTTCTGTTCCCATTGGCATAGATGTGAGTGTACTCCTAAAGCGAAAGGCAAAATAACAGTACTGTGTTAAATTATTTGCCAGATTTATAGTCTGTCACATCCTGCTGTCTGACTGGCCCTGTTGGTCAGGGTTAATATTGCTGTGGAAAACTGAATTTAAGATTGTCTGATTTACTAAATCTCAGTCTTAACAAATATTATATTAGGTAAGTGGGAGGAGAGAGGAGAGCATTTATCTTGCACAGTGCTATAAAGAAGTACTTGTAATTGAATAGCAATTGTGTCTTGTTATATTTACTTTTATTGTTCTGAAATAACAATGATAGCAGACTGTTTCCTTGCTTGTCTCTAGACACATGCAGATGTTATTGCAGGGTAGCTAGGGAAGGAGCTCATTTGCTACCAGAGTACCAGCCTCTGTGCATGCTCTGACCCTACACTAAGTTTCAGCCAGCTTGCTCCCTTTTCACTAAGCATAAGCTACTTCAAGCTTTTATTTATGCTGCATAAGAGCATGTAAGTGAGAAAACAGATAATATTAACTTATTCCTGTGCTTGTGCAATAACAGCACTGCACTGACTTCAGAAGAGCAATACCTCGTCCTGAGAGTAAAGGAGATCAGGCGGGGATCCACAGGCTAGAGTTTCCAACAGGGCATAGAGGAGTGGGGACAGTACCCACTAGCACATGAAGACCCCTTAGACCCTTGTGAAAGTACCATGTGCTGTGCTTATCTGCATTCCTAGTTATTAGCTCTGGGTAGTTTAATCGCAGTTGAGTTATTGCTCCATACTATCATCAGTATGATATACTGTTCATGTGCTATCAGTGTGGGACATCTTGGCCATTTAGGGACACACATAGCTATCAGCAGTAGGTTAGGTTAGATGCAGGGCTTGAGCTAACTCGGCTGAATCCAATGTGAGTCTTTCCCATGACTCTGATTTGAAGCTAGATAGAGCCATATTTTGGCATGAAATTTATGTGTACTTGTTAGAAAGTGTCCCTGCAGGACAGAGTTGAAATGCAACGTTGGCGGTGGGCTTAAGAGAAACTTGAAGAGCTGTGGTCAGTGTTACACTTAAGACTGTTCTTTCAGACGTACGAGTCAGCCTGTTCCAACTCCATTTACAGTGGGAACTTTCTTTTTTTCTAAGGGAGGTGGCATTTTTGGTGGTTTGTCCTTTCAGATGCTCTTCCTCCTCCAGCTGTTGTCAAATACACTGAATTGTTACACAACTGCTGCATTTGTTATGCTGTTATATGACTGCATTTATAGGAACAAAAAGCCCAATAGGTCTGAAATGATCTGTCTTTCTCAATGGCAGGAGCAATGGCAGCAGCAGCAGGTATTTACCAAGAATACCTCTGGAAGAGAGAGGAAGAGCAAGCATGCCTGTACATATCACTTTGCACACTGACACACCTCCCAAGGGAACCGAGGAAATAAGCCAATTAAGCTTGAAAATGGCAGTGTTAGTTGAAGATCCTTCTATCTGATTCTGCAAAGGTTTAACCAGACCTCTGAGTTTTTCAAGATACTCATTTTAAGAAACAACTGCTTAAGGAATTCCACTTATTTGTCTGCTGTCAGTCAGAGTCTCAGTTTGCTGCCCCAGTGGTAAATACTCACCTCCATGCTGTGAGTGTCTGTGTCCCCAGCTCTTTTCAGCCGGTGAGAACTAACACCAAGGAGTCAGCACGTCTTTATTACTGGGAAGATACACTATCTGTGTGCAGATGTTGCTGCTGTTAACTTGAAAATCTGGCTATGTAGTGCCAAGAGCAAGAAACATTTATAAAACTGGGATTCTCTTCCTGGGTCTGCTGCTGAAGCTTGATCATTTGACTCTAGTTAGTGGATGCATCATAAAAGACACACCAGCAAGACTGGTACAAATCATACTCTCAAAAGAAGTAGTTACTCAGGTGACCAGAAGGAGCTGCTCAGGTGCATTTAATGCGGGTTAGAAAGTGCCCTTAAAGGTAAAATCTTCTAACTAGTCACAGAATAGGTGTAGCAGTGGTAACAATTTCTACCAATGCATTCAAGCTCTGACCATAATTAGACTCTGTGTCATGGTATCTGTCCTTGAATTCATACCCACAAATTGTAGCGATGTGGCTTTATATGTATAACTCTCCACCAGGAACCAGATGAGGATGCTAATTTGCTCTGCACAGACTTTCGATTGCCTGTTGAAATGAAAATAAGTTCTGGCCACAGTACCTTGGACTGATTTTTAGTTAGGTAAAAGCATGGTAGGTCCCATTTGTATACATTAGAAAAGCTGGGAAGAGGGATGGGTATGAGATGGTTGTGTTTGCAGATAATTACTTTGTTTAGGCTAGATAAATCTTCAAAGAGTGAGAAGCTTCACAGGGATATAGCCAAAGGTATGTGGATGGGCAGCAGGCTGGCCAATCTGTGCAAGTATGCATGTGTATTAGTAGCTCCCGGGGAGCTAAAGGTGGGTAGGGACAATTAATATATCTCATGTCAGTTAAATGCAGCCACGAGCCAAGGTGCTTACTGCCACTGGCTGTCTAATGGTGCTTCATTAGCACCATGCTTTTGAAATAAGTTCTATCTATTATGGATTACAGGACAAATTTATACCATTTCTTGTATTTTGCCCAGAGCTTGGCCTCTCATAGAGAAAGGACCATGGGCTGGAAGATCTTGCATGAACTGATCTGCTACAAAATACTTTAAAAGATAAAGGACTCTATAGTCCTCTACCATTCTTCTGAACATTTCACATTACTAAATTCATCTCGTTATAATGCCTCTTTTCAACAGGAAGCTATCAAGTGGATCCCAAGAATGTGGTCATTCTGACCCAGCTCATTCAGTCTCACTTATCTGACGATAAAAAGCATAGCTGGAATACACCAGCTGTACAGAAGAAGATAAATAGTTCAGATGTCTATTAGGAACCAGTGTAAGTAGATCTTTTCTCTCCAGTAATGTAATTTTATCTTGCTGTATCTAATTGCGGGTAGTTGCTGAATCTAATGATGAGATTGCTCTGTTTTATGTCTTAAGAATGTCTTTAAAGCCCAAAGCAATGAGAAAAATCAAGATTATTTAAAATTGTCCTGAGTGATTCCACTGTTGCACAGAAGGATATTTTTCTTGGGCTTCCATGGATTTCAGTAGTTCAAAATTATGTTGTCTTCTTTTATGGAAAAGAAGTTCTAAAACCTCCTGTAAGATGAGAAGGTTCATGAATTGGTTCAGTAGCCAACCGCCGACATGTGAGACAGAGACTGAATTAGCCAAGTGTTCTCTTAAACATATCACCCCCAGAAGCCATTTCTGACTCTTCTAAACTGTAAAATCACAATGTGATGCTTCTGTTTTGGTGATGCTTTACTGATTTACCTGTGGTTTGCATGAGAATTTCTGTCTGTGGCAGCAGAAGGGGTAACTGGTTGCTCTGCATTGTTAAAACACATTGGTGGCCTCATATTCATGGCCAGTGTGCCACCTGGAATACAACTTGGGAGTCCCCCTGCCAGCCATAGAGCTCCGCTACTTGAGCAAGAGCCGGCTCACCATTCAGCTGTAGGTGTCTGTTCCATTTGTAGCTATTCCCCGTCTTTTAAATTATTCAGTAAATTTGATCCCCGCACTAGAGGGCAGTCAGAGTCAGCTGCACCAGCTGGTAGGTATGTCACACCACCCCCAGGAAAAGTAGAAAAATCTGTGAGCAGAAGGGGCTGCCAAGTCTCAGGACTTGCCTTTTAGTCCTTCAGGCCCTTAGTATTAGCCCTTTGCCAGGGCCAGGAATGAGCAGCACAGGCACTGCCATTTCTCATGGTCAATGAGAAACTGAAGTGCAGTGGCTGCTAGGTCCCTCTCTGTAAGACATTTACGCAAGTTGATCCCTCTTCCTTGGCTATTCTTAAGCCCAACTTTGCATGTATTGGGTATTGTCTGGGCCCACCTCATAAATTTTAATGTAGATAAATCAAAAGGAAAATAACTGGATAAGAATGAAATGCTGAAAAAATTGCTGAATTACATGATTCCAGAGGGACAGGACTTGGACGGCTGTCATTGTTTTCAATAGACATTTAGGTGCCTGGGTTTGGCTGGAAAATCAAGTGTGATGTGTTTACGTAGTCCCTTATACCACTATAGAAGCCATCAGAGCATTTCTGTCTCCTGCAAAGCTTTGTGCTGTTCACAAGTGCAATCGACTTGCTCCACAGCACCTTTACGAAGAGCTACATTCACTTGTTTGGAAGGTCCTGCAATATTTCAATTCCTGTTTGAATTCTAAGAAAGACACTAGAAGTATCTATCCCTTCGCCTGCTTTCTCCCCAGGGTGGACAAATATGCCTGGATTCTGGCTGCAGTTTGGTATGGACTGTTGGGCTGTGTGCCCTGTGGCGTGTGGCATGCCAAGGGCAAGGGATTTGGTAGATCCTTTTAGAGAGATTGTGGACTCCCATGAGACAGAGTTCACCCAAGATTTGGAAAGGAAAGCCGTCATGTGATTGGGGAAGTGTTTGTGAAGCACAAATCAGAAGAGAAAATGGAGTGTGATGGCAATAGGTCTAGGACACTGGGTAGTTGATTTATTTAGGAGAAAGGAATTTTTCTTCCTCTTAGCCAGCACTGCATTGTCCATGGCATTCTGAATTTGCCTCTTGAGAAGGAGGCATTGCCTGATGCCTCAGACAAGATGCTAGACTTGGTGGTTGCTAATATGACCTGGCCTAGCAGATCTTGTGGTGTGTTGAAGGGAGAACTCTGGCAACCATATGCTTGGAAATTCCTGCCTTTGTGTGCAGCCAGATTTACAGCACCACAAGCATGAGGAAAGCATATCAAAACAGGAACCTCACATAAGTACCATGCCATTGAGTAAATGGTAGCTTTTTGTAAAGACCAGTTGACTTCGCAGACTGGCACTAAATAGATTTTGGGTAAGAGCCGTTCTTCTTCCATCAAAAAGCTGATGAGAGGCAGAGAAACAAATGGCTCTTTTAGCAGCTCTGGTTGAGGGCTCATGCCACCAATCCATCTTGGTGAATCCTCCTCCTCCCATTGCACCTCACATGCACTGCTCAGTGCTGTCCGTAGCCCACTAGCTGCCAAGCCCGGTTTTCCACCATCTGCACTAGACAACCTTTTCTTTTGGCTTGCCGCTGCTGTTCATGGCTCTGTCAGTTTGAACAGCAAACACGGATACAAGCATTACCAAAAGCAAAGCCCCATGTGGAGGTAACAGTGTGCATCTGGAACTGGTCCGAATTAAGTCTTCCTTCTTCTTTGACATGCTTAAGCAGGAACCAGGAAATATCTTCCAGGGGTTTTTGTTTTGGGTTTTTTTTGTTGTTGTTGTTCCTAGTTCCTGCTTATTCTTTGCATAAAGGGCTGGCAATTTGTAAACATCCCCAAGGCATAAGGTGTTCTCTGAGCTTTTGCTTTTTCAGGTTTTATGTCTGTTTACACTATAATAAGGCTAAATAAATAAAGGGCAATAGTAACATCTCTTTGCTTTGTTTTCTGGCTCCATTTCCAGTCTGGTCTGGAAGAACTGAACCCAGGAAGGGATTCCTACTGTTGTCAAAGGGCTCTATGTGAATATGTCCAGGGCCAGTCCTACATTTCTTTTCTTTTGCGTGCCCTAAACTCCCACCAGTTTCATTGGGTGCTGACACTTTTTGCCAATGGCAGCATCAGATCCCCCAGCAGGGACCTCCTGTGTTGAGGCTAGAGGAGAATTATGTCTCATTTCCGTGTGCTGTATGTAATCCTTTTGCTGCAGCGTAAGGACACAGGGAGTACAAGGTCCTGCCATTCTGATTTCATAGTATTTTGCAACATCTTTGTACTCTCTTCATTTCTGTAGGGGACTGCATGTGATGCAAGGCAGTGAGGAGTAGGATTGCTAGGGCCTTGGGAAGTGCTTGTCCTGGTCACTGAGACTTACTAGTTCTTGGGCATGAACAAATTAATCCAAAGAAAATAAACCAAATCCTTCTTTAAAACGTCAAGCTCGTTTTCTTCTCCTCCTTTTCCTTCCCCTTTCCATTTCTACCTTTCTTCCTTTTTTCACTTTTTTCCTTCTCCTCCTTCTCCTTTTTTAATCTTCTCCCCTATGAGCAGCAAAATTTCTTTTAACCTTCTCTTCCAAATTTTCTGACGTTTCTGGCCTCAAACAGGAGCTGATGTACCAAAACCCCATGAGAGAGGTCTATTCTTACTGTATTTCTGGCCTATTTTTGCTACGAAGAATGATGGATGCCCTCTGAAGCTCCGAATGGTATCTAGAGTTTTGGATGTTTCCCCTGACTGCTGTGGCACTTGTCCATCACTTGTCCAGAGCACATACTCTGTAAAGTACTTGTTGCTTGCAAGGGAAAAAAAAGTCACCACAGAGGTGAACTGTTGTCAGTTTGAAGAGTGGAAGGGTGGGAAATGTCACTCTGTCTTTCTCTTTTGTGGGGAAAAAATCGGGAGAGTGTATCGTAAAATGAGCACTTGAAAGGCAGTAAGAACAAAAGCACAGAACTCACATTTCAGGTCAGCTAGGTGCCAGGTTTTCCCCCATCCAAAATACATTACCTGTTTCAAGTGTTTTTCTTAACAGTGGTGTTAGTAGACAAGGTACTTGATCTATGAATAAGAAACTGAAAGACAGAGAGTTAAAGGGATCATTTGCTCCACAACACAATGTTGGGGCTATTCCCAAGGAGAAAATGCTGGCTCATAGAGATGGACCTAGGCCACTTTTAGATGAGGCAGGAGGGTACTCACTAGTACAATTCCATCAGCCTGGTGCTTATTCTGGCACTGACAATAAGTCCTCGGGTAGCTATGCCTTTTTCTGTAACTGTGTCAGCCAGTTTAAAACTAGCTTGTTCGTGTCTGTGCAGGCTGAGGTTGAAGACATGACTTGGGTTGTGAAAGAAATGGCAGACCAGAGACCGAACAATGCTCCTGCGTGCTCCACACCATCTCCCCTTCCTGTGTTACCCAGTGCTGCATCCTGCGGGGCAGGAAGAAAGGAGCCCCTTCGCTCTGCATTTTGCCTGGTCTCACGGGCGAGCAGAGCTTTCCTCTTTTCCAGAGCTCTCAGTCTGTCACCTTGAGCCAAAAGCAACATCATGTCAGATTGATTTCTAGGATATCATTTTGGGATCACAGCCACACTGGCCTCTGTTGCTGAAGTTTATATAAAAATGAAAAGTATCTTTAAAATAAACAGTCCTAGAGTCCTCTAAAATCCTCAGTGGATTGAATCAAGTCTTCCACATAAACCTTCTTAAAGGTGCTACAAGTCAAATCCTGCCCCCTCAATGCTTTTTCCCGTAGGTTTTGTTGGGCCTCAAATGGTATGGCTAATTCAGAAGGCAAACACCATAGTGATGATGCCCAAGGAGGGAAATCCATTATATTGCCTTCATGGTGCAGAATAAATGCCAGCAAGGGCAGAAGGGATGGGGAAGCGATAAACCCTACTGCGTTTCACTGAAGTGAGAATAATTGCTGGAGAACCATTTCCATGGCAGCAGTTGTGTTGAGTTAGTAGCATTTTTGCATAACAGTTTATCAGACTAGAACTACAATTAAAAAAAACCCCAACCCTTAATAATAATTCCTGGGTTTAAAGTAAGATGTATTTTACCTTTGTTGTCTCTTTTTCTTTCCTTTTCCTTTAGAAAAATGCCTAATAGAAACCATATGTGTCACTTGTACACAGTAGTACATAAAATGAGAAAACTTTTCAGAAGTTTTTCTCCTCTTGTTTTAGAAGTCGATTCAGGCCTGTAAACAGGTGCATTCTTCACTGCATTAGGAGTTTATTCCAATCAGCCACATGATGCTATCCAAATATCATTTAACCTATAATCGTCTTTTGTCCAGAAGCTCAAATATTTGTATCGCTAGTAGGAACTCATTAAGGTGGCACTCAGATATTTTTTTTTTTGTCCCCTGAATGCTGCCAAGTAGTTAAGTTATAATATATTCAGAGATTTGAAAGGCTGCAGTCTGAGTACTCTTCCTAGTTATAAAATCACCGTCCTGGGAACTAACTATCTAGTTAGCACAATTATTTATTTCCAGTAACAGCAGGTCCAACCCAGTTCAAAGGTAATATACCTAGTGATGTGTAATGTCATGGTCTATATGGAAGTTCCTCTCTGAGGACAGCGACGATCCCCTTGAAGCAAGCACATTAAAATCCTTGCTAGAAATGCTGCTTTTCTTAAATTCTAATCTTTTATTTAAGCAAAAAGTTAGTAGGCTTTTTTCTTCACTAATATATTGTGGCAATGTGTAGGACAAAGCTCAGTGACACTGAATTCTAAAACGTCTGACTTAGCAGAGCTGAAGGGAAAGCCAGGAAGAACATGTGCACTGCATGGTAATCTGGAATTGTGCACACAAGCAAATATTCTGGTACCACGGACATTTAAGATCTGAAATATATGTGCAGCCTTTAGATCAAAGGATCCCTAAATGTTTTATTATGCTGATCTATCTAATAATATTGTGCAAACTCCAAAGTACCAGTATTTGGTAAACATTCACTTACCCGCCTCTGATATGGAGCAATTGCAGGAATCAATCGTAGTTACTGTCTAACAGCATGCAACTAAGCTCAGATTTGTGGCAAGAGGAAAGGAAGCTCTTACTGATATGAAATGACAGGACAAAGTCTTGTAGCTGATGCCCTTGCCGTAGTTTTATGTGTACATACCTCGATCTTTCCAAAGGAGCAGAAGAGACTGAATGCCAGGTTAGGGGCAAGGTCTTGAGTCCTGCTCAGTTCTGGGGATTGCCCTGGGGATTCTCACGGGGGGTGCACAAGCACTGACTGAGCACAGGGAGACCAGAAGCAACTGAGATCTCCTTGAAGGTATACCGAGCTGATGAAGGGTGACTGGGGGAGTGAATTTGGGAAATGGACCTTCAGTGGTGGGTGGGTGGATTTGGGGAAAGGGCACAGGGGAGGGTGAAGGAGTCCAAGTGTTTGCAAGACAATGTCCCTTCACCCCAGTTCTGTCCGGTGTTGCACAGGTGGCTGTGCAGGCAGCACCGGGGACTTCAGAGCACTTCTATCAGGTTTCTCTGAGTTTCAGCTATGGAGGGTACACTCGAATGGCTGGCACTGAGTGTGTACACAGTGCCAGTTGTTGTTCAGGCTGGGAAGTGGTATTGGTGGTATCAAATGGAGCTGGTCCAGAAATGTCACTGCTGGGTTAACTGCTATTGACTATATTAAGACATAAGGTGGTGCAGCACGTGGCTATATGCTTGTCACAGTAGGTGATTGCAGAAGACGACGAAGGGCAGCAGGCTCACTAAAGGACAGAGAAGCTTGATCTTAAGAAGGCGGAGAAATGGCATGAAAGTGGTAGAGGAAGAGAAAGTAACACCCATCCCATACCCCTTGAAATCTCACTGGCTCCTCATTCATAAGGCTTAATGGTATTGCCATGCTTTTCTGGCATTTGAATTGTGAAAGGTTCAAATGATGTTCTCCTGTGGTCAGCTGGAATACTGCAAATCAGCCTGAATCACCTTCTTTTTTTCTCTGCCAGTGGGACAGAGAAGAATCACAATCTTTCCTATGGAAAAAAAGGAGTTAAGCTGTTAGAGCTAGGGTGATCTTTTTTCTAGGTGTGGTTGGGTTTTGGCTGGTTGTTTTTTCCTCCATACCAAGCTTTTTCAGGTCTGTATTATTTTAGTTAGAACATGTTACTATTTTAATCTCTCATCAGCCCAAACCATTGACCTAATACGTCTTCTGAGATAAAATGCATTATTTGATACAGGAAAATTTGTGTCAGTTTGAAAATATAAATTGCGTGCTCACCAGTGAAAGAGAGCCCTTAAGGATCAGGTCTCGGGTTCTGAATTTGCAAATGAGTGCTGATTCAGGTAATCCAGATTTTGACAAGCTAGTCAGCACCCCACAATGTCACATTGAGGCCCAAAATATATTTAAAGCAGCTGTTTGCTAAGATCATGCATGTGTCCACCCATTTGTTTACAGAACTATTCTAAATACAAGGTCAAAACTTCACTGTAGTTTAGCTAAGATTCTGGAAAGAAAGAAAATCCACTATGCCTTCCTTCTTGATTTCAGTATATTATGTGTTAATTTAAAACTTCTCCACTGCTGTGGAGAGCAAAAAGTGAACCCAGCTAGAGGCAAGTGGTGAAGATAAAGACTCTGAATTTTTCTGACCCTGCAAAGAGAAAATCCCAAGCACACAAATCAATTCTACTAACATAAAAATAAATCAGCCCTTAACATTCTCACAGCTATATCTGAGTCATGGCATTTTAATAACACCACTAAGAATGCTATTGCGAATTATCTAATTATTCAAGGAAGAAATTTCCCAGCCTAGGCTTTCTACCAAATCTCTTCTCACCATTGCTGGAGGATTGCTCTGAAAAAGGATGGCCTTACGCTGGCAGAACCCTTGTGGAAGTCTGTGGGAGTTTGCTTTCATTTGAGCTGCAGGAAACAGTTGGTGAAAAACTAAGTCTGATGGTAAGCGCTCTCAGGCAAATGGCCAAGTCCCAGAAGGAATACAGGAACCTAAACTCTTACTGATCTCCATGACAGGCTGTGGCTTACATTTCTTCAGGTGGCTGGTCCTGTATCTTCTTTTGTATTTTAGGATCAACATACCAAAGTTCAAAAGCTTGCTTATTTTCACGGAGAATAAAGAAGTGGTGTGTTTTCAAGAGCTGTGGGCAAACTGGGCAGCAGCGCAGAAAGGAGAGTCCTGGCAAGGATGGTTGAAAAGCCACAGGCAATCTCAGATTACCCGACATGCAGGTGGATTGTGCTGAATGCAGTGTCATTTGGCTGTGCTGCGTCGCCGGACGGAGGACGACAATGGATGTTGGGGCATATGCAGTGATGCCTCGTAGCTCACTGACGGCACCTGCACCAGTGATGCAACAGGTACACCCAAGAGACGAACTAGTCCCAGGGCAAATGGACCTGGTGCACTGGTGGCTCCAACTGTCTTGTACAAGCATCCTAGGTGCCCCAGGTTTCCTAAAGAAAACCAGGGCATGGAAGGAATGAAGTACCAGGGAGAGTTGTACCCTCCGGTTACTTTGCATCCTTGCAGAAGTCCTCAGAGGCGACTAAACCAAGTGCACATCCCTTACAGTCCTTGAGGCAAGAAAACACAATCTGAATGAGAAAGCTTTCCCTTTAGAGAGATCTAAGAATGCATCAGATCTAAGCACGGGTGAAGCGGTCTACTGAATTGCAGCATATGTGTCTTTGATTTATGAGTTGACAGGACAAGCTTCCATCAGTATCCACCACACATGCAGAGTTCCCCAAGAGTTGTGCGGCCTTCACAGGCCATGGCTCTTCAAGGTGGCACCCATGTCCTCTTAAAGTCACTGCAGCTTATTGCTGGGGGGACACACATACCGTGCAAGCAAAATCCTCATACAGCACCTTCTTTCCTGTGCTGTTGCTTCTCTTCTCTATGTGGAAGGTCTTTCAGACCAACACTCAGGTACAGAAAAACATTGCACAAGAAATTAATCTTTCCTTGGGGAGGCACAGAGCAAAGAGGATTTGTTTGACCCCTCTTCAGATATCTAGAAGGTTAGTCTTGATGGCAATGCAACCTGAGACCTGCTCTTCCCTGAATCCCACCTTTCCTGATCCACAGGACTTTGTATTGCTTTGATACACAGTTGCCAGGGTTGGGCCAGCAACCAGCCCTCCCAGCTCACAGGAGCACAGCCCACAATAAAGTCAGCAATTTTGCCTCCTGACCTGACACATACCTTCACTGCATTTGTGGCTCCTGTGAAACAATTTGGCTGTAAACCTAGCTAGGCAGGTTGAATAGAAGTTTTGCTGAAGTAAGATTAGCAAGTTCAAGCCTTTATTAGCATCTAACTTCCAGAAGTGGATGTGCTCTGAGGAGACACATAAATGTTTGTTTTCTTTGTGAGAAGGTACAACATTATTTAATTGGTCACCCCAGACATGAGTGCTGCACTTAAAATGTTTCAAATTATATAATCTCTGTTGTGTGTGTGCAGTAGGGTTTGGATTTTTCTTTATTTTTTTCCAGTAGCTGTATATATGTGATGGTTCTTCCTATTTCTGTTTTTTGCCTCCCCCTCTCAAAAAGGCAGGTATGTACTCCTCTCCAAGCTTCTCGTTCTGATAGAAATCTTAACACGTTACAATCAGTTAAATAATGTTGTACTTCAGCAAAATGTTGTGGTCAAAAACCAGAAATACGAAGAACCATCACATATATACAGCTACTGGAAAAAAATAAAGAAAAATCCAAACCCTACTGCACACACACAACAGAGATTATATAATTTGAAACATTTTAAGTGCAGCACTCATGTCTGGGGTGACCAATCTTTTTTTATGTGTTAGGGAAAAGAAAAGTATTATAATAATTGCAGGCCTTGATCAATGGTAGATGAGTTGTTTAATGACAAAACTGTAGCAAAGAGTCCAAACCTTTGAATTCAAGTACATTTTAATCTCCAGTCCTGTTTAATTATCCAGTTATGGCAACTTGGATGGAGGGTGATAGACTGTGCATATCAAGTGACTTAAACTCCAGATTTTATTTGTAAACCATCAATAAAGAGGATGGTAATTAGGACTAGATCCTGACCTCTCCTGAGTGGTATGGCACTTACTTAACCCAGATGAAGAGCATACCCAGAGAGTTAAAAGGAGTTCAGTAAAACTTCAGTGAAACTGGAGAGTCATCACACTTTGAAAGGCAGAAAGAGGAATATATGACAGCTTGCATTATGACCTAGAAAGACAGTCACTCCATTTTTATAACCATTCTGCTAAAACCAGACACATAGCCCTGCCCTGCTACAGAAATTATAACGTCCAGTCATACAGTTTGTATGGAAAATACAAGTGTTCTCTGAACTCACTGTAGGCCTTCGTTTTATTTTGGTTTTTATCTACCTTGTTTTTCCTAGTCTTTGGTCTTCTGTGTTTGCTAAAGCTATTCAAGAATGCAGTGCCAAACAATGCCTGTTACTGCTCTGCGTCTTTTGTACGAGAAGGTAACCTCTCGAATGTACTCATCCTAGGCAGCGATAGCTACCTTCATCCACAGTTAAGATTGCACAATCATTTCCATTACAAGAGTATTTTCTTTTTTTTTTTTTTTTTTTTTTTTTTTCCCCAAACTTGCTTGCACCTTTGCTAAACTCTATCATTCAGGCTGAAATTTTCCATGCCAGATGTCTACCTCAGGCCCCTTTTGCTTAATTTAAAGCAAAACAACTTAAATATCACCCATTTCTGAGAACAAGATGATGCAAAATGTGTACATCTGCCCACATTAGAATCTTACTGTCAATTGAAAAGCTCTGGTGCATTTACTTCTTCGCCTTGTTTGGAGGTCAATATGAAGCTGCCCTGCTTTTTAGAAGTGCCTTTGTCATTACTGTGGTATTTCTTGAAATCTGAAAAAAGCATAGGACTGAAGCACTCGGACTGCGCCTACTTAGAAGGGACCTAGAGTTTGGAAACTAAATTCCGTAAAAATGTGCCAGCCTTTCATGTGGAAACCAGCATAGCCTGAAGTGTCACAGCAGTGGCAGCACCTGCCTGGCCTCAGGCAAAGATCACAGGGAGAAGAGGGTTGGCCACAGGCAGAGGATTTGTCTCTCCAGATCCAGAACTTAGGTCTGGGTCTGTTGTTCATGTTTGGCACATAATATTGAAATTCCCTGGCAAACTAGGTAGTTGGGAGTCCTTAGGGTAAGTCTACGGATATGAGTTTTCCACCATGAGTAGTTTCTCTGTTTTCTCAGGTGGGGAAAGGCTGATGAGGAATTGATGTTCCAGCTACATATGATAAACCTTTTGAGGACTACGGTGAAATTTTGATGTTGCCATCGTTTAGTTTTCTTTTAATACTTCGGAAGCACTGTGGAATGTAATTCAACAACACCATTAACGCTGCAGCCATTCAGAAGCCAGGACTGTCCTCGCAACTGTATTCAGACCCCCTTTTCGGCATGAGAATCGTGTGGAGGGTATAGAGAAAGAGTTGAGAAATTATGATGTCAAGCTGACGAACTGGAGAGCTACATCCACCTCCAGACTCTGCTCATTAAACTGTCTCCTCTGGGACTTATGACTCTTCCTTAAGAAGCTTCAAAGTATTGCCATTTTCTTTATGTCAGGCTTCTTCCTCTCACTCTGGCTTATGTTAATGAAAGTATTACTACACTGTGAGTAAAGAGCACATATGAGGCTAAAAGCAAGGGTTACAGCAAGATATCATACCTTTCGCCGTAGTAACTACGTGTCAGAAAGAAAAGGCAAAAGTGGGGGTTTTGAGATGCATATACGGGCTTGTTTACATTTTTCCTCTTCTGACAGAGCAGGTCTGTGATACTGCCACAAGTCCGGAGCAGCTAGAGACAGGTCTACTGCAAGCACAGACGATGCAGTCTGCCTGGGGCAGCAGACTGCTACGGGCTGCAAAGTGATGGTTGTCACAGTGCCTGCTTGGCCAGTACAAAAACTTTGGCTACTGTTGGAGCTGTTGCTGTTGCGGAAGGGGGCAGGGTCCTTCCCTGGCAGCTGCCATAGGCCCCAGTGCATGAGGACAGGGTCTCAGCATATTCGGGCCCCATTCTCCTCTGTCTTCCTTCCCTCCTTCTGCTGTGACACCTGCCTCCCCTCTACAAGCAGCAATGGTAACTTTGCCTGTGCTGCTCATTTAATTTGTAAGGGAAGATGGGGTTACTGCTGAAGAAACACTAGGATAAGATTCTTGAAAAAGACTTCACTTATTTAAAAATATTTAAAGAGTTTTTCCTCTAAAATGCAGAACACTGGGTTCTAGGAATGAACTACATACCTGACTGAGGCTTCACCACTCACGAGTAATGCAGTCATATCAACCGCAAGCCATCTCATGAGTCTCATACCATCGTACATGCTTTTTAATTCTCTCCCCAACACACTTAGGTAAAAAACTGTGAAACATGCAGAGACAAGTGATGTCAAGAAATAACATACGTCTAACTTTTTTAAAGTATATGAACAAAACCAGCAAGACAGTCTTCTGTATTTTCTGGTCAAGTTTGCTCTTGGAATAAATATTAAAAGATGGACAACCCCAGTAGCTTCAAATTTGACTTGTGTTGTGGTCTACATCAGGATTGATCATCAAGGCAAGATCACAAGGCAGATCTTCAGCTGCACTCAACTTACAAAAATTTGCAATTGGTTCATGAAGCTGGAAGTGTGCATGTTTGAGAAAGTTGCAGTGCTAGAGTGGCTGTAATACAGGATCTCTGCTACCCTGTTGATGTTTCTTAACTCTTAGTACTAATGAGTTTTAAGTAGCTTCTTTATCTTAAACTGCTCTAAACGCTTAGACTGATTTAAGCAGTTTCGCTTATAGTTGTGCCAGTCATGGTTCGTAGGGTTGAGGAATCCTGATTAAAGCAGTGTATGGTCAGGATGTGTCGAGACATGTAGTTCAGCTCTGCTGAATGTTCAACATTTTGAAAAGGTCATAATTTTCAGGCTTTTTTCCTGGTGAGCCATCAGGCTTTTAAACAGAGGAGTATCACACATGAAAATAGAGGCTTTGCAGCATCAAGGTTCAGCACAGATATGAATTTCCTAACAGTAAGGATGTTCCCAAATATTAACTCTGGAACTAAGAGTTGATCTGAAAATCTGAAATGATATTTCAGTACTCTTCGGCATCAGTAATTTGGCTTGTAACTTATTTTTTATTTTTCACTTGTGTCTTAGGATTTTTCCCTAGGAGTAGATCATTGAAATAATCCCTAGCGCTTAAGTAGTGCTTCTCATCTGCTCGTTGAAGTAGCTGTTTGCATTGCCTGCTCCAATTTGAAGAAAGGCAGTTGGCAAAAGAGGTTTGCAACAGGTGCTTTGTTTTCTTCCTGACATAGTAAGAACCAAGAAGACGCCAGTGACTCTCCTTTCCCCTTGGGGAGGGAACTCACTGTTCCCATAAAACAAGGCTGAACCAAGGCCTGAATCTAGAAGACCCAGCAGACTAGCAGTCTGCCTGGAAGCGTTTGTGTAAGAGGCAAAGGTAGATGACCATCCTTTGCATTAGAAGGAGGCTCAGGGCACATAGATGGGAAAGGGCAGCAAAGACCTGGGCTGGGCAGCGTGTTGGAACGTGTTAGCTTTGCTAATCATCATCTGTATAGCCTAGCTTTTGCCAGCACCAATGGATTATAATTACATTCTGCATTAGCACTGTTTTGCTGAAAGGCTTTCTGGAGCTCAGGCTACAAAGGAGGGTTGCGGCCCCGTGTTTCTTGTCTTATGTTGAAGGGGTCCACGGCTGGGGGATTGGCCTTTTTCCTATCACAACTCCTCACTCCTGCTGAGAGTTTATTTCCTCATGGGCAGTGAGCTCCTCCAAGGAGAATTTGCTCTGCCATTGAATCAGTTGGAAGCGTAAGAATGGACCTTGCTGAGTGAATATTTATATCTGGAAGATGCCTAACATCCTTGGCACACTGCTAGGAATACTTTACTAATAACAGTAATAGTGTCTCTCTTGTAAAGATCTTTACAAACATAGAAGAGAAAAAAAGCAAGAGGAGTAAAACACTATGGCTGTCCATTCATCCTGGGGCAGTTTTAGGAAAATCCTTTGCCAGGGAGAACTTTGATTTGAAAAATCCCTTTTGCTAGTGCCACAGGCTCTAACTGGTGAAAAGAAAGGGTCTGTTTGCATTTAAGAGGTAATGTTTATGTGTTCCTAATTTTTAGATAATGCCACAGAAACCCTTAGGAGGATAAGAAATACAGCTGAATAACAAAGAATAAGACAATGCCATTTGTATTCCTGTGGCCTTTAATTTAGTTTTTAGAGCATGTCGGGCACAGTCACATTAGTCATAGGCACACATGATGTGGCCTTTGGGCTCTGCCTCTCTTCTGTCATTTTAGGATGAGGCTGGGAACATTCCCCAGCTCCTCTTTCACCAGTCATTCCAAGTCCTTCAGCACCATTGTCGCTTCACCACTTTACATTATAAATACATTACCAACTGCCTTGTGAGGAAAGAGACTGTTATTGTACCCATATGACTCATGGGAAACTGAATGACAAGAGTATTAAGTTGTTTATCCAAGGGTACATTGAAAATCTGGGGAAGTCGGGGAGTTGAACCTGCATCTGCCAAGTTCCAGCCTTTCTTTAAGGCCACTGGACTTCAGCAGAGAATGTCTGCACTCTCCTAACAAGCTTGTCAACACACTTAAAATCTCCAGAATAAAAGCACACACAGAAATCTGATCCTTTGTGGTAGATCAGAATTCATTAAAAAAGAGATTAACTCTTTAAATCTCAAATGTTAATTGTTGCCTTTAGATAGCCACACTTTATTGCCAAAAGCTCTGGGTTGCATATCCAAGTTTACCTGACATAAAGGCGCAATAATTTCTGGAACAGAATGCAGTAGCAATCTTACTGCATCCAGCAATTTTGTAAGAAGTCATGGACAGCTTGTAAAAAGGACAGAGAGGAGATGATTTGTGTATTTGTAGCCTGGCTCAAGCTTTTCTAAAGAGCTAATGAGTGAGAGGGACCAGAAATTCAAACTACCTACCCTGTTCTCTTGGTTCCTAATTGTTCCAGCAAGATTCCTATTTATGGGAAGTTGTGCAGGAACCAAAGGCACACAAAAAAGCATATCTGGAATTGCAGAACAAAAATGGAAAGCACTTTGGGAGTCCACACAGAAATATCTGTGCAACTCACGTGAAGAAGAAAATGTAAAGCTCAGAAAAGGTTTTTGTGCTCTGCTGTTCGAGACAATAGGGATTTCCTAAAGAATTAGTCTCCATCGAAAGGTGAAGGAGTAAGACTGCTGTCAAAGAGGAAAAACGTGTCAGAGCCAGAATTTTCACTTGGTCAGTGATGTCAGCCTGTCTTTATAAAGCTATGAAGTCAGTGATGAGGTAAGCACAGTGCCTGGGCAACAGATAGGACTTGGCTTTCTTTCATAGAATAGTCTGGAGAAAGTGGGAAAGTCAAAGGTGGTTGCCTGAACTACCTCTCTTGCCACCAAGAGAAAAGATGGAGAAAAAGAGGCAATCTAAGAGGCACTGCTGGAAGGAAAACATAAAGGAAGTCAAACTAGGTCCAGAGGACAGGGGAGCCCAGGGGGAGATGTGAGGATTTATCGCAGTGCTGGAACAAATTCTTGTGAATACAAATATATAGTAATCATTCTTGGGTTGAAAGTGTGGATCCTGGAATAATTCTGCAAGGCAAAGAAAGTGATCTCAGAATCAAAAAGGTTTTCTAATTGAAACTTGGGCTAAGATGAGACAAAAGTGCAGATTTGTTCTTAGCTTGACCTCAGTTTAGGATTGAGGAGGAGATTCAAAAGATGACTGAGGATTTTTTAAGGGTTATTCCAGTTCAAAGAATGAATGGAGCTTGAAATAACTTGCTAAATATAAATACAGAAGACTTATAGGTCAGGAGGTTACTTTTTGTCCATGGCTACATTTGAGACTAGATGATCTCTCCTTAAACCTCTGCTGCTCGTTTGCAAAGACTGGATGATACCCCTCACCTCTTGAAGCTGAGGTAAAGGAGAGCCTCTTCCAAAGTGGAGTGAGCTGTATTCTGCCCTCACAGGTATTGGCCTTGCAGTCATTTTAAGTCTGATGTGAGAATTGGAAGAGAGAGACCGGCTGTGATTTCCATGAAGTAAATGTCCTTTCTAGCAAGGATGCGTATTAATTCTCAAAGCATCCCTTAGATTCCTTTATTTTTCTCCCTGCAGACATCAGGGAGGACTTCTCTCTGAGCCTCATGGCTGATCTTTGAAGGCAGACTTATCCACTGTTATTTACAGATACACGTCAGCATGTCGATGGGGAGGTATGGAGAAGAAAGGACACACTATCTAACAGAGACATGAGTGCCAGAGACTAGTCCCACAGTGAGCTGTGAAAGATCTATGCCACAAATCATGTCAAAAGAAGCAAAAGCTAATGTTTACCTTCCCCTCAGTTTAATGCTCTCAGCTTCAGAGTAACAAAGCAGAAGAGAAATCGGGAATAAAATCCAGTCAGCCAGATGCTGTCAAATGGTTTCACCTGCTCCTGGGAGCACAGGCTGACACAGCTGTGAGACACAACCCCCATCACTATCCCAGTCTGAAAAAAGAATTGCATCAGAGGGACAAGCATTGCTGATAGAAGTTTTGTGCCAACTAAATAGCTAAGTGAAGCTATAATGGGCTATGTTTTTTTTTTCTTAAGGAATTCCACTTTGTGAAAGCTTACAAATTTAATTGATTGACCAGTTTTATTGAATGGAGAACGCTGAAAAAAATAATTTCATTTAGATCTTAGACTGGCCAGCCAGAAAGAGTTAGAGCTTGTGATTTCTAAGACTCAATCCTATGTGTGTAAAATAGGGTTAATATCCTTTCCCCGCCATCTGTCAGAGTTGTTCTGAGGATACGTCCATTAAGTGGTAACAGAGAAAAAGTGTGTTTTCATAGCACAACACAGGGCTACTTAGCTGGGTATAACATGGCTATAGGACATGTGTTGTTCAGAGCTGGCACCAGTAAGTTGGCCTAGCGCTTCATTGTGCCATGGAGACCTGCAGTATGATACTGTGCTGAGAGTACTGGGGAGAAATAGGTACAGGGAAAATCCCAGTTGTACAGTCAGTGCAAGATTCAGCTTGTGGGCAGGATACAAGGTGCCGAGATTCATGTGGAATGAAGATGGTATGGATGAGCACGTTTGTTTATTCGCTCCATGACTGTATGAGATGGTAAGTCCAATTCTAGGACCAGAGCAAACGTACCACGGCCGCATGATGCACAGTGCTGAAACGGTACATACTTACTCTGCTGTGTCAAATGCTTTTTAAAGAAGTGAAGGGACACTCTGTTCTGGCAGATTGTATATCATGCACAGTCTGCCTGCGCTTCACTGACTTCATGATGAGTCAAGTATGGTCTGTCCTTCCGCAGCTGGTGTAAGTCCTCTATATGAATTTAATGCTTCCTAAATGCTATCTTGTGAGCTTTGGCTGAAAAGATTATTCAAATGTGATTGTATGCTTGCATCTGATCCAGATGAAATTTGCAGCGACCCAGTAGTGCGCAGACCACCATGATCGTAGAGTCAGCGTTCATCAGTTCCCTGTGCAGAGTGTGGTATGCGTTCCTCAGACCAAACAGTTTGTGATCCTCCAGTTGCAGATTATATCACAGTGCCTTATCTCCAACAGGGAAGAAAGGTTTCATAGGCAGTTCTAATCCTGGCATTTCCTACCTGTGAGTGCATGATTTTGTGCCCTTGGTGATGTTCTTTTTGTGTGTCATATGATCATAAGTCTACGCTTGTGAGCATTTTCCATGCAATACTTGGATATTTTGTCTGTAACTCCTTAACAGTGTGCTTTTGTGTCTTCCTTTGCAGAACTTTTGCTACTGCTCTGTTTGTAATCTTTAGTGATCAATTCTGCTATGAAACAAAGCAGCCTAAGACATGATTGCTTAAGCATGTACAATAATGAGACTAAATGTTTTGGCATTGAGGAGCTGCTGTAAACAGAGCTTCTTTTGTGATGGGTTCCTACTGGAAGTTATTGGAATCTCATATCAATATTTTTTGTTAAGTTTTAAAACATAGTGCTTCCTTTATTACCTGCATCCCTAGCGATTCTCTTTGTCATTCAACAAATTAATAACGCAGCTGTGTTAGAAGCCAGTTTTGCATCTGAACTTGAGGGTGACTTTCACCAGAATGCAATTCAGTTACATACTGTGCCAGGTGCCGGGGCCCACCTGGAACGAATACTGAGCTGGTTTGTTACAGGGCTCTTGGAAGTGGGGCTGCTTTCATGCCTCTGCCAGGAAGGGATGAGCAGCCTTCCTTGCTGTGAGGCTGCACCCTATGTCTCTAACCAGAGACCGCTGGTGGTCATTGTCCCATTAGGAGCTACAGCAGCTAACCCGATTTTTAAATGGGAGCTTGCCCTTGGTGAGATCAAAAACCTTCATGCTGCAAATTAAGTGCACTTTTAAATAAATGCAACACCTCTCCAGAGCAGTGTCAGGTTTTCCAGCAACATAGCAGAAGTGAATTTAGCTGCTTGTAAGTATGAGGAACAGATACGGAGATGACTCCTATGAGAGAAAAGGGAAGGAAAGTACGGGGTATGGATGGGAGGAGCAGTGGTCGTGACACTGTGTAGAGATCAGAGGAGCGAAGACAGATGCTGCTGCTAGTCCTGATGCTGGAAATAGCAGCTGTCAGCACACTCTGAACCCAGTTGACCAGAGGTGGTGGCAGCGGAAGACAATCTGGCTCTCCAGCACTCTGGAATAGGCAAAATAGGCAGCTGGGTCATAGCTGGTTTCCATGCTTTTGTTTCCTGCTCTGGGAAGTTAACCACTTTATATATTCCTAGAGCCAGCCCCGCACCTGTCTACACGTCTCAATTATTTCTCTTTATGTTTGCGTTGCACTGCTTTTTCCCTCTCACTGCTAAATCCCTGCCCATTCTTGTGTGTGGTCCATTGAGGGGGAAAGACCTTACCGGCACTCTTTTATAACAAGGATGTTCTTCTAATTCAAACGGTAGCGGTCTGTGTGGTTATACTGAACGTCTTTGTTTCCGTCTCCCGCTGCTTACCTCTGCAGGGTGGGCTACTGCGCACATTTCAGGTCAAGCAGTAACATAATAGATTATCTCACAGCAGGCATGGCTAAAGCATATGAAAGGACAATAAGCATTCCCCCAGATTGCCAACAAGGGTAAATATTAGCTTCATTAGTGGGGACTTCTCTCTTTTTCACGCCAGCACATAATTTCAGTGTTGCAACAGCATCTTTAGTTCTTGTCTGCTAACTGCTGAGGCAATGCTGACTGGGAAACTGCCCGTGTGCCTGAATCCAGGAGAGTGAGGGGAGCATTTTCCCCTGTGTTGGAGCCAAACCCACTTCCTTGCAGCGCAGCACAAGCCTGCTACACAAACTTCATGCCAGAAGTGTTGAGAGAGGGGGGTGGCAGACTTGGAAAAGATGGAAGCGTGGCCAGAAGGCTGGTGCCCTGGATACCCCTGGTGTGGAAGCTGCAGCTGTGTTTCAACGACGGCAGCAAAGCACAAGAGAAGTAAGCAGCATCTCTTTTGTCCCTAGCGGCAGACCAGCACCGACTCTAATCCAGACAGTGTGATAGGGGGGCAGCCACAGTTTTGTCTGGACCCTGGGGACCTGCCAGCTGTTCACAGCTGGGAGCTGAGGCACTGCTTCCACGGGAGTGAGGGAATATGGGCATCATCCAGAGTGAGATGATGAACAGAAGGGAATTGGCAGATGGAAACAGAGAGGGTGTCATATATTGGGGAAGTGGCTGATGTTCAGCAATACTTGCCCTGGGGATGGTGCTACCTTATTGAGGGCATTCACTTGGAGATTGCAGTGTGTTCTGTGATACAAAGGTTAGAAAGAATATGAGGCTTAGCAAATGCAGCAATAAAGTAGGGAAGCCAAGCCAGTTCATAGAGTAAAACCCAAGAGATGGTTTACCTATATCATAGGCTTGCATAGAATTGCTTACTAAATTGCTAGGCCTTGCTGTTGAATATGAGTTGCAAAGCTTTAAAATGCAGCTCCCTATCCTATTCCCATTTTCTGATACACAAAGTACACATGGCAGGCTTGTTTAGATCTTATAAAAGGCTGGAGGAGTGTTTCTCTTCCTCTGGAAGAACAACAGGGAGAAGTTTCCCACTGTGAGTTGTGGGCAGGCTGCATTGGAGCAGTGCCCCTGCTGCTCCCTTGCACCCTGCTGTCCAAGCAGCCTCCCACACAGAGGGTACCCTGTGCTTGCACACAGGGAGTGAGCGTGGAATAGCTTGATACTGCAAATGGTTCCTTCCATCTTCATATGTATAGGCTTTCATCACAGAAAGCTGAGCATGCATGCAGACATTTTCACCAGTTCCACTGTACCAGTTTACTTCCACATCTGAGATTGTGCACTACTGAGTTTCCCTAAACTGAAAGAACCTTCTGAAAACTGAGAGGGCGTTACCCAGCTCTTTGCACTGGTTTAAAACTAATTTTTAAAAATTACTTTAAAATTATTTTTTAAATCAATTTTAAACTTAACTAGTGCAATTTTCTTGTGGTAGCAGAGGCAAAGAGAAGACACACGTGTGTGTGTGTGTGTGTGTGTGTGTATGTGTGCTGCCTTTAAAAACAAGGCCTGGCTCAGGCTTTTGGATGTCCCTGTTTCTTTTCTTTTTAGGAACCAGTCTAGGAACTTTGATGAGCTGCCAACTATTGATAATATACCTGGGTGGGACAGCCTTGGTTTGGAGTTGTACTAATTACCTTCTCATTGTGATTTCAAACAAGACCAGCAGGGCAGAAGCATGCCTGGAGTTGAGAGAGAGGATAAGTAGGTGTCATCATCTCTCAAAAGTATGCTCTCTTCCAATAACTTGCTCTTTTCCTGTGGACAAGTCATTTAGTTTCTCTGTGCCTGGGATGGTGACTCGATGACACAGAGTCGTCTTTGGTAATAGAGGCTTCAGATATCACTACTTCACTTCCCATCATCATCCTCCTCTGTTTCACTTTCTCCTTCCTCTACAGCTCATTCTTGCTCCTGTGCCACTGCATGTTACTACTATGTTCATCATCAGTCAGCATTTTCCCAGCAGTATTATCAGTCTGATAACTACTGAGACTATAAAATACAACAACAACGACAAGGTTTGTTAGGTTTGTTTGTTTTCCAGTTGGAATAGTTACACCGTTTGGTTTATGGAGTAGCACACAGTTGAGGGTCAGCCTGTTGGGAGGTGGCGATAGCACAAGGAAGGAGTGAGGAAGAGCCAGAAGCAGCAGTTGCTGAAGACTTTGCTGCCATCACACTCTTCATAGTGACAAACTATGGCCTCCATTTCAGCATTAAACAGCAACGAGAGAAGGTGCTATGAGTCATCTCTAAAGGATGTTTGCAAAGTGTTTTGAGATCCTTACAGAAACCTTGCAGAGACATGTCCTTGAAGAACAGGCATCTCTGTTCGTACCCTACAAGATTTTCTAGGCCGACAGTAATAAACAAGAATTGTTGCTGGTCATGGCTAGTCTTAGAGCATGAACTCTGGATTGGGAAGAAGAAGCCTGCATCATGTAAGAATCACATGTTTTGAGGAAAAGGAGGGAGGAGGGATTGTTATAGTTGCAGATACTTTTCTGTTGTCTAATTGTGTGAAGGTGGAGAGAAGACTCACAGGTACAGGTCAAGCTTTTGACCCTGTTCAGTATGCGGTGGGCTGAGCAACTTTTGTCTGGCAGGCTGCAACTGTTGAGAGCAGTAAGGCTATAATTTGCAGTTACCAGCTTAAATGTCATAATTCTCCCATTCCACCACAGTTGTTTGTTGTCATTCTTCTCCCCCAACTCAGTTGTCCCGTCTGTGGTGCCGGCACGAGCATTTATGTTGTAGTGCTGTCTGTGAACCAGATAGCCATTTTGAGGGGAAAGTTATTTTTCATCCTGAGCTAATTCAGAAGCCAGGTGCACAAACACTGGAGTCAAGCAAGAGTGAGATGCAGGAGCATGAATGAATGATTAAAGGTGAAGAACACCAAGGCTTTTTAAGACAAATGAAGCAGCAGTGGTGTCTCAGTTGAACGAGAGTGTAAAAGGGAAATGAGCTCTTGCCTATCTTCTGGAAGTCTTGGCTTTTTCCATTTTAAAAGGCAAATGAACAGAAAATATGCACCAAGGCTTGACAGCCGATTACAGCCAGGAGAGTAAAGGAGGAAGGGAAAACATAAACAAGCTGAGCAGAAAGATCTTATAAAAGCATTTTCTGTTACAGAAATCTGTTTATAAAGGAATGTACAGAGGCAGCCTTCTTTCATTGGGTCCCTGTGTTTGGCTGCAAGTTCACTGCTCTCATAAGGTTCTTTATCCCCCACTGAAGTACTGGAGAGATTCACCATCATACCTGTGCACCAACCGCTGAGCAGCCCAGCTGCCACTTTGGGTCACTCAGCAAGCTGGATCGCCTTCCTGATCTAGCTGAAAACTTGCTCAGCAGAAATCACTAGATCTAGCACAGAAGAAGGGCTTGAATCCTGCAGCAGCCCAGGGGTTGAAGAGTTTAAACCAACTGAAATGGCTAGGGGGCAGATCAGAGACCTACATTTCCCCATCCTGTAGGATACCTAACGTGGGAGCAAGAAGGTAGTGTTTAGTGAACACAGTTGGCCATGTAGTGCAGTATACATTATACTAGACAGATGGTTACAACCAAGCAAGAGCTCTATTTTACAGAAACACTGACATCAGGGTATTGTTGCATTAAATGTTTTGTACCTGAGACTTGAGTGTCTCTGCTCTGAAAAACACCTAAAGCCTCCAAAGACAGCTCTGATGTGGTGGGAAACATTATCATCTGCAAGGGACCATTCAGCATCCAGCAGGTAACAACTCCTCTGCAGTGACATCGGTGCTGTTTTGGGGGGGGATTTGAGATGGGAGCTCAGTGAGGATGGAGTTGCTTTTATGACTAGAAGGAGTGGGTGAAGAAAAGAAGGGAGAAAAGTGAGAATCAGTTGTGGAGGAAGGCTGGTCTGAGGGGATCAGAAAGGAGGATGTAGGAGCAAGGTGCTATTTGAGAAGAAATTCCTAATTTAAAATTGTAGAGAATGTGGATGACATTGTGAGTATAGCTTTGACCTTGCTAATGTGATTCTATGTCTGTTCCTGCCAGCCTCCAATACAACGACCTGTGTACCCGGCTCTTTGCAATATGTATTTTATCTTTTCTTTTTTTCTTTTTTTCCGCACAAGCCTGTATGGCTCTGAGGTAGAAGACTCCCCATGGCTCTCTAAAGGGAGTCAATCTTATATAGTTACTGGTGGGTGTAAGGAATATTTATTTTTAGGGGAGCTTTTGGAAGTGAGGGGACAAAAGAAGGGAGGACCTATGCAACAGCAAAAATATCTTTTTTTTTTTTTTCCTTTACTTGTATGTTGCTGCTGTACACTGCCAACCTGTTACCCCAAATACAGCTGTGTTTCAGGAGCAGGAAAAGTCCTTGTAACACCCTGTAGGATCCCATGGGATGGGATGCACTAGGCCAATGTGAAAATTGTGCAGCGCTTGTCCTTTAATTGCCAGCTCTGTCCTTGCTCATGGAGTCAGCATGCTCTTCTGAGTGGACTCCCCATAGGCTTTTTGCCAGCGCAGTTCTGTAGAAATTCTGCATCATTTTGTATGGTGGTCGTTTTGCATGGCACAGCTTTAAACACTGCAGGCTGCTCATCTTTTTTTTTCTTCTTTCTCTTTATTGCTTGCTTGCTTTTATTTTGCCCTTTGTTTCTTCCACCGTATTGTTCATTTATTTGCACTCCCTTTGTGCCTTGTCTCAAGGCTGTGAGCAACGTCTCAGTGCAAGGAATTCATTGCACTACCACGTCATAGTGGAAAGAGCTCCCATTCAGAGACAAGGGAGTATTTTTTTAAAGGGGAAACCGTGTTAGCCACAGCTTCATGTTTGTACAGTGCAATGTACAAAGACTGTCTCCTCTGGCACAACTTTATCTCCTACTGTTTATGACAAAATATAAATCTCCTACTGTTTATGACCAAGTATGAATTGAAGAAGAGAGAAATTATGACAAAGGAGCAAGTTGAAGCCTGTTGAAGGGGAAAGAGAGCAAGCAGGGCAAATGTCCAAAGCCACAGAGGGATCCCATGGAGCGCTGCTATGATTTGGTGCAAGACATCTAACAAGCGGGTGGGAGCAGAGAGCAGGGTCTGCACCTCTGTGTGAGGTGTCACATTGCTGCTCCTGAGCTGCTGCAGTTTACAGACAAATGCATTTGGTTGGACTTGATGATCTTAAGGGTCTTTTCCAACCTAAATGATTCTATGATTACCTTCAGCTTGTCTCAGTTTAAACTTGCACTGAGATGTCCAGCTGTGAAATGCAGCAACTGCAAAGTAGGTACATACACCTACTTCTGAATGGTGGGAGCGGACAGTGAAGTGGTGTAACTGCCAGACAGCCCTGCAAAATCTGTCCCTGAATATAAATAAGTGCCTGGGGTTAGTTAGTGTGAGGTTCAAGACAGTGGGGCCACTGGAGGAGTGAGCTGCCATGTCAGCAGTGAGAAGATTAACTCCATTGGATGTGATAAAACAAGGGCTAAGTGAAAGAAAAAGCTCAGCTCTGTCAGAGTTAAAAATACGAACAGGGATGCTTGGGAGGGAAAAAATAAGGATGCTTTGTTAACTCCACTGCAATACGTTGCAAACATGGTACCTTCTTGAGCCCGGACTGCAAGGTGGGTAATACAAGTCCCATCGGTGCTCACTGTAGTAGCTTAGGCCTGCGCTGAGTTTGCCTGCGAGGGCTCCATGGAGAAATAGGAGATGATGATGGAAAAGGCAATAGAGACAGCTGATGCCTGTAGGCAAGAATGGGGAAGGGAACTGAAGGAAAGGTCCTGAAACTAGGCAGAGCCCTAGCATAAAAAGCTTTATAAGCAAGGACCCAGATTCCGTGTTGCCTTCTGTAGATAAGTCTGCTGATACCAGTGTTCGGTCTCTGGCTTGGGTAGCGCTCAGCCAGCGGCACGTGCTGCAAGGCAGGAAGAGAGGGTGATTTGAACTGGTGCCCTGTAGTGAAAGGAGAACTTGCAGAGTTGCTTGATACAAGTAGAATTTCTTAAAAATGCAGCTTCCTATCTGTGCTCTCCCAATAAAAATACTTAGCAGTAACTGGCTGGCACTGTGACTTGGTACTGGTCCTTGGCAAGACTGGGACCCTAGAGCTGCTCTTGTATAAATTCACTTGCTGGCATTCACACCCAAACACTTAGATTTGGCTTCCAGGCACTGGTGCTGAAATGTGTAACGCACTGAAGGAAGTTGTGTGCAATGATTGAGCTTTTCATGTTTATTCTTCAGGTGGTGGATATTTCTTTGCATATTATGAGATTCGTAGCCTCCATTTCAGGGATCAGTGTGACTTCTAATAAGCAATTAAGTCCATGGCAAGTCAATCACTCTATAATTAGCTCCAATCTGTGTTCCCATTAGCTGCAACATCCTTTACCTGCCATTGAGCAGCCAGCAATAAAAGGTGTGAAAATCCTTATGACCTTGGAAATGCATCCAGAAAACTGAAGCAATCCCCTCCGGCCAGATACTTGCAGACTACTGAGAACACATAGCAGGAGTTGTCTGTTGGAGAAAACACTGCTGAGTAAATCCTCAGCTGTGGTATTTAGTAAAGCTTAGTTCTTTTTATTAGTCTTGAGAAACTGACAGGTAATATAACTGATGGGAAAGTAAGGATAAACATTCCCCATTAAGGCACTTTTTGTCTGGATGTGTATCAATTTTGAAACAGCTCTAGCTTTACAGGCAGGACCAGATTTTTTTAAAGCCATATAGTGATGTAAAGACACAGGCACTTAATAGGATTTTAAGCTGCTACCAGGCACTGCAGGGAAGATAGATACCTTACTCCCACTAAATCCTTAGTTATTGCATAAACCAGCTTGCAGCTTGGGCTTGGTTCTCTCACTGCTTTTATGAACGAGTTGCTTTGAATGTATCCTATCTAGTTTTTCTTTAATATGCTCAACCCAGGGATAAACTTGGAAGCTAGTTATTTATCTGGGTAGTATTCTCTTGCTTTTTTATCATCTGATGGTATTTTAGTGTGTGCATTTTTCATCAGATGCAAAAGACTAATGTGGATTGCTACAGAGAAAACAGCTCTCCTGTGTTCCTGTTAATAGGTACCTTCTAGAGTGTGAGCAAAGCTGAGGAGAGGCAGTTTTAGAAGGAAGAGTGTTCCTCATCAGTGCTTCTCCCCACACACTTCTAATGGCAAAAATTGCCACCGACAGAAAGATATTAACAGTGAATAGTCTGGACAGCCCATCAAAACCATTCATGAGGTCTATACCGAGCATGGCTATCTATAATTTTTGTGGTTTAACCCCAGCCAGCAGCTAAGCACCACGCAGCCGCTCACTCACCACCCCCCCCCCCCCCCACTGGGATGGGGGAGAGAATCAAAAGGAAAAAGGTAAAACTCGTGGGCTGAGATACAAACAGTTCAATAAAACAGAAAGGAAGAAACTAATAATGATAATAATAACAATAATAAAATTACAATAATAATAAAAGGATTGGAATATGCAAGACAAGTGATGCACAATGCAGTTGCTCACCACCCGCCAACCAATGCCCAGTTAGTTCCTGAGCAGCGATCCCCCAGGCCAACTCCCCCCAGTTTATAGACTGGGCACGACGCCACATGGTATGGAATATCCCTTTGGCCACTTTGGGTCAGCTGCCCTGGCTGTGTCCCCTCCCAACTTCTTGTGCCCCTCCAGCCTTCTTGCTGGCTGGGTGTAAGAAGCTGAAAAATCCTTGACTTAGTATAAACATTACTTAGCAACAACTGAAAACATCAGTGTGTTATCAACATTCTTCTCATACTGAATCCAAGACATAGCACTATACCAGCTACTAGAACAAAAATTAACTCTATCCCAGCTGAAACCAGGACAATAATCATCTCACTTTTAACCCTGTGACTTGAACAACTGTGTGCTGACAGCAGCACTATCCTAATAGGAGAAAAGCTGTTCCTGTGCAGAACTCCCTGGCTTCCTAAGCCCTCCTTCACATCCAGCTATCTACCTGCCCTGTTGGAAACCCTGTACTTGCTGTGGTTTGCACGTTTCTGTCTCTGGGGCAACACAGACTAGTTGTGCCAGAGCAAAGGGCCATGAAGATTCATATGTAAAAGGTGCCAAATGGGCATCCAGCTCTATGCCAAAGAGCAGCATACTTGTAAAGGGAAGGAAAAAAAAAAGCCAATTTAGGGGGCTGATGCCACAAAGACTTTTGGTGTAGTAACCCATTACTAAAACTGAGGGGAGGAGAGTAAAAAATTTTATTCGGCAACATCTTTATTTTTGTGTATGGTTTTTAAACAGAACCATAATGTTATCCCTAAAGTATAATTTTTCAAATGTGTAATTTATGTTCAGCTGGAGCATTCAGAGTGGCTCAGGGTGCTTTTCCATTTCACCATTGACCTTTTGCTTCATAGAAAGTTTAAAAATGGAAAATTCTCTTTTTCTATTCTGCTAGGCACAGCATCATTTCCGTCAGCGTGTGCTCTTACAGAAAAAGTGCAACATTACCTTGTATTTTCCCAAGGAAAACATTTTGCTGAAATATGTTTGGGACTTTGCTGTGAATGGCTCGTGCACACCCTGTGAAAGGCTTTGTTGTATTCTGGGGAGCTGGAAGGGTTGGAAGAGCCTGCAGTAATTCCCCATGTAACAAGCAGCTTTCTGCACTGGGGACATTTCATGTGATTTAATTTACTGCATTCTCCTAGAGAATTCTTTCCTTGAATTTACTGCCTTTTAGAGAAAGTGATGTGTTACAGTCTAAACAAGTGGTCTGTGCGATGGGTGGAGAGCTGGCTGACAGGCTGCACCCAGAGGGTGGTGGCAAATAGCTCCTTTTCAAACTGGCAGCCTGTCACAAGTGGGGACCCCAGGGATCGATATTGGTCCCAATGCTGTTTAATGTCTTCATAAGTGATCCGGATGATGGGATCAAGTGCACCCCGATGAAGTTTGCCGATGGTACCAAACTGAGTGGGGAAGTGGATGCTTCAGAAGAGAGAGCCACCTTGCAGGAAGACCTGGATAGGCTGGAAGAGCAGGCTAACAAGAACCTTATGAAGTTCAGCAAAGACAAATGTAAGGTCTTGCACCTGGGAAAACATAATCCAGGAGTGCAGCACAGGCTGGGATCTACCCGGCTGGGGAGCAGCTCTGTGGACAGGGAGCTGAGGGTCCTGGTGGACAGCAAGCTCGATATGAGTGAACGGTGTGCCACTGTGGTAAAGAAAGCCAACAGAATGCTGGGTTGCATCAACAAGGCCATCACCAGCAGAGATAAAGAAGTCATTATCCCACGCTACTCAGTGCTTGTCAGGCCACACCTGGAATACTGTGTGCAGTTTTGGTCCTCACTCTACAAAAAAGATGTGGACAAGCTGGAGAGGGTCCAGAGAAGGGCCACAAAGATGATCAAAGGACTGGAAAGCCTGCCATGTGAGGGAAGGCTGAAAAAACCTACGTTTGTTCAGCCTTGAGAAAAGAAAGCTTAGGGGAGAACTTATCACCATGTTCCAGTATTTAAAGGGTGGCTACAAAGAAGATGGAGACTCCCTTTTTGCCAGGAGTCATGTGGAAAAGATGAGGGGTAATGGGTACAAGTTACTCCTGGGAGAGTCTGATTGGACACAAGAGGAAAATTTTTCACAATGAGAACAATCAGTCAATGGAATAATCTCCCCAGGGAAGTGATGGATTCCCCAACATTGGACACTTTTAAGATGCAGCTGGACAGGGTGCTGGGCTGTATTGTCTAGACCATGCTTTTGCCAAGAAAGGTTGGACCAGATGATCCTTGAGGTCCCTTCCAACCTGGTATTCTATGATTCTATGATTATAAGATTCTGGCACTGCTTCAAATGACCCAAAGGAAATCTTACCATTCATATGGGGTGTCTCATCCAGGCACAGAATAAGGAATAGCTGCTGCATACTCAGTGCACCCCTAGCTATTTCACAAATACTGCTCTTCATAGACAGGTGCTAACTAGGCACTGCAACTGTTACAACTTGACAGAGTTCCTCAGCAGTTCCCCAAAATTTTATGCTTGAGGGAACATATCCTATCTCATTACAGCAGACAAATGGTTTTCAACCTTCTTCCAATTTGCCAGCCATTGAAAATTCCAGCAGAGGTGTGGGCTCCTGTGAGGAGAGTAGGTTTGCTTTTCTTGGTCTTTATCCATGGACTCCTTAAAAATCATTCACAGACCCCTGGGATCTCACATAGTGTGGGTTGAAAACCACAGTACTAGATCAGTAAACGGATCCACTGGTGAAGTGAACAGATCTATTCCTGGCTGCAAGTAGTGCAGAAGTAGGGTGCGAACTTAGTCCCGTTTCATTTGTCTGTTGTTAGGCCATGTGTTCTTGTGGATAAAGCACTGGTCTGGCAGTCAGGAGATGGGGTAGCAAACGGGACCTATAGTTGTGCAACACGCTCTGCAAAGCAGAAAGCATGGTTGATGTTTGTGGAGAGATGAGACAGGTATTCAGCCCAGTATTTTAGAGCCATAGAAGCAATATTGGATAGAAAACTGGCTTCTGAAAAGGGCAAGTGAAGAAGCATGGTTGTTGGATGGAAGAAGTTCTGAAAAAAACCTTTCCTGAGATACTGTGTTACTATAAAGAGACATTTTTCTGGGACATTAACAAAAGTGGGTTTCCTAGAGTGACGGAGTAGTAGTAGTGCTGAAGATTTTGTTTCCATGTCCCAGTGCCACTAGAACAGATTTCATCTTCAGCGTGTAGAAGACCTGTTTCTCTGTTATCACAGGAGGCAGTAGGAGCATAGTACTTCATTGAGAAGTTCAGTATGTCTCCAGTTAAAACTGCATGAGCTGGCTGCAGTTCAGCCTACTCTTGAAAAATGCCATCAACCTTTTAACTTTGCCAACAGGCCTCAGAAGAGCATCGCATTCAGCTAATAAAATACAAGGTCTAAATTTTCCATTCCCCTTCCAAACTGCTGTCTGAACGCAATCTGCTGGTAGGACGTCATTACACATCCTACACCTCTGCAGTAAGCTACCGGGCTGATGAAGCTATCTGTAAGAGGTGGTGAAAGTTTTTGCAAGAGTTTTGTGGAGAAGTGAGTATCCAGGAGTAGGAGAAAGTCTCATCTTCTACTAAACATGCCTTCAGCCTGATGGGTAGAAATATAGGAATGGTCTGGATATTGCTTTTCTAAGCTGGGTTAGGTAAATGAGGGCTGCTTTCTTGCTGTTTTGATATGCCTCAAAATACTGAACAGGTTCCTGCAAAGCTGCCACTAATTCTTCATATCTCGCAATGCCAGAATGTTTTAAGTGGTTCTTGCTGCTGTCCTGAACAGCCAGTTCTTGCAGCTGGCTGTTTGGAAAGCAGAGAGTTTGGTTTTAGTGATCAGTTTTAACTGTGGACTAAACGAGGGTTTCTGCCAGAAGGGGAGACAGTATAGAAGATCTTAAACCATTTCCATGGTTGGAAATGAAAGCTTCCAAGCCTCTTCAGAAAGGACTTTCTGAAAAAGAAGGTACAAGGAGAGGACTATGTTCTATCATCTCTTCAAGGAATCAGTCCTAATTTGGTGGACGAAGAGAACAGCATGTTTGAGATTTAGCGTGTGTGAGGTCCAGAAGTAAGGGGTGCAGGAGCATCACTTCTTTTGTAGGTACACTGAGTATTTCAAGCATAATGTCTGCATTCTGGCTGTCCTGCACCAGAATGAATCTGAATTCTTTCCACTGCAGACAGAGAGACAGAACGTCCTGCAATTTACAGCTGAATCTTCATGTTTGGAGGGATCATCAGGGATGATCCCAGACAATCAGCCGTGGCCTACTGCACTTGTACACAGTTTTTATGCTACATCTGACCTCACGTCCCCTCCATGTATCTGCTAAGCACTGCAGATGTCACATTGAGTCAAGGACTTGCAAGTGGAGAGTGCTGGTCTAATAGTCTTGTAAATTGTGGAAGGCTTCTCAGGAGCAGGATGTGCTGTTCAGGTCTGATATTACCTTTAGTGTGTCTGGCCCCCACCTCCCTTCTGTCACACATACTCATATGGCATTAGAGAGCTGCCTCACAGCCACTCCTCTGCTGTCATTCTGGTGTAGGTCCGTGCTTTTTGGTTAGGAGACCAAATACAGTGACACTTGGCATTTACAAAACCATGTAGCCTGTGCAGAGTATCGTACAGATATGACGCTGCTGACCCACATGCCATCTGTACGATTGAGGTCACCCTGGCTGTGTTTTGTCTTCATAGTACAGATAAGGGAAACGACTTATCCTTCTGGAAAGTGGGCTGGAAGTCAGTACAAGGATTTTAGTCCCAGCAGGACTTGTGCTGCTTTATTTACCAGCCCTAAGTGGGGATAATAAAAGCAAAGAGGGGGAAAAAGTCGTGAAGTGCAAGGTGCATATTGTGCTCCAGCAAAAGGATGTCATGTGTATGAGCCAGGCCACTGCCTGTAACCAGAAGTCTGTATTATCGTGGCAATACTGGGAGATCTCAGCAAGAGGCAAGCCTTATTTTACTGATCTGCAAGTAAATGCATAGGAATAGACCATTCCTGCCCCACAGGCATTACAGTACATTTGCTGGGAGAGAAGCAGGGAGAGAATCCAGCCTATGGAGAAGTGACAGAAGGTATGACTTTTCCCAAGTTGTATTACAACTTGTGGCAGAGCCAAGACTTAAGCCCCTTCCCCCTTGCAGTGCTTAACCATCCCCTCTCCAAATGTCCCTCCGTGACTGTGCTTGCAAAGCTGTTGTTCTGAAGAGCATTAGGATCTGCCTCTGAAGTGACTTCAGTGCAGTTTCTCTCTTCCTCACCCCCGCACCCCCTCTCATTAGCTTGAAAACTCCTATTTATAAACCTGCTCAAGCTTGCTTGTTCAGGGAGGAGGAGCCGAAACACTCAGCACACAGACTAGGAGACTCAGCAGAGATGCAGGCAGAGCTACTTCTCACTCAAAGGGTAATAACCAGATGGAACAAGTCAGCAGGAAGAGTGCCTGAAATGTCACAGAAATGAGATCAAGCAACAGCTAGAGCTTTGTGTCTGCAGGCAGAAGGGGGAGAATCACAGGATCTCAGGAAAGAGTAAGAAAGAAAGGCTGAGTGGAAACAAAATATTTAAGTGGATAAGCACATTGGACTAAATGGCTTAATCATCTCCCCAGACCATCACACTTCCATTATGCATTTTTGATGCTCTCTCCCAGCCTGACAGTGATGAACAGGAGGCCCATGAAGCTGGCTTGCTCCAAAAAAGTGTGCCAGGCTACTAACTGTGGAGTGACTTGTCACCTCTGTTAAGCAGATCACTCGCCTCCCTGAATCTCACTGAGATGCTGTTTGTAAGCACAACACTTGTTAAACTCAGGCTTGCCGGCAATTTCTGTAGCACCTGGTGATTTTGTGCTGGCAAGCTAGAGAACAGGCTGATGACAACTTGAACCCCTATGAGGGCAGAAGTGAGTACCTAAATAGCTGTCCTATATTGTATGGCACTATATACAACAGCCTGACTTCCCTTAGCTTTCCTCCTGACTATATTTTATGGTAATGATCCAGACACGACCCAGCTATCTCTGCTTTTCTGGAGAACCACAGGACAATTATGAAAGACCAGACAAGCTCATCTGCTATGAAGAAAGAAAAAAAGCCAGTTCCTAAGTTTTATGCAAAGAATAAACAAAACTGCAGTAACCCATAAGGAGTTACATTCATGGGGAGAAACAGAATCACATTGTTCAAAAAATCAGAGGAGAACAAAGAGGTTCAATGAGGATCCAAGACCAAAGCCATTTCTGCTAAGGGGCCTGCATCCGCATGCTGAACATAACCTCACCTCTTCCCCTTCCGGCTTACCAAATGATGTCATGGAGCTCTTGGTGCTGGCGTGCAGGCACCTCCCCGAGCTGCTCCTCTTCCCTGGGCTTCTGAGCCGGTGGAGGGCAAAGAACCTACTGTCCGGAGTGCTCTGCTCTTCTCCAGTCTGAATTCCTCCCATTAGTCTCATTAATACCGGCTTTACTCTCTTGGACATCTATGCTCTTAGGTGCTTTGTCATCTGATACATTATTACATTACTTCAAAAAACCATTTTCATGCCCACAATCTTACCAGGCTGAAGTCCCAGTGTATTAAGCGATGGTTTACAGATCTAGTAAAGGACGGTCATTCCCACAAAATGCTCACAAGGTGTCAAAGACGAGACACAACCAGTGAATGAAACAGGCAGACTGAGGGGATGAGACCGAGAGTTAGGGTAACAAAAGTAACGCAATGTGCACAATTGTGGCATTTTCATTCTGATGATTTTAATGACAGTGTGCTGGATGTGCTGGAGTACTGGGAAACTCTCATGATAATAGCAAACAATTCTAAAAAAAAACTTACTGAATTTGCCTATATGTAATTGCTCTCTGCTGGAGAAAACCTGATCCAGTTTGTGGTACCATCTGACATATCTTAGGTATTTAAGAAGCTCTCTGCTATCATCTGAGAAAAACCCATCAGCCTATCTAGACCATGTCTCTGTGTCAGACACAAACTGAAGTGGGTTTAGAAGCGAGCAGTGAAAACTGTCACAGGTCTAGAAAACCTGGCCAAAGCAGAATGATTGAAGGAATCGGGTTTGCTGGGCTTAGGAGAAAGAAAATTGAGGGGGAACATGGAAAACTGTTTTCAAATGGAGCTATAAAAAGAACAGGGAAATAATTGTTCTCTGCTTCTGTGGCAGGAGGGGTATGCAACAAATAGTGGCCAGCTTTGTTTGCATAAACAAAGATTTTGGTTAAGTATGAGAAGTAGATTTATTCTGAAAATAGGAAGAGAGAAGCAGTGAAGCAGTCTTGAAGGCTGTGAAGTCCCGGTTTATGGAGTCCTTTAAGAACAAAGCTTTGTTATTAATGATGGTCTAGGCATGTTTACTTTGTGGTAAGGAAGGGACCTCTGAGGTCCTTCCAGCCCAATATTTCTATGATTTCTACTAAGTCTACAGTTCTAACAGCAAGGCTGCAAGTTATAATCTCTTTATATAAATAAAGATAAATGGAAATCTCCATTGGGTTCCCAATGACCAACCCTGGAAAGGAAACCAGGAGGTTTGGGAAAAAAAAATGCCACAAGAACCTTGAAAGATTTATAGGTGTAATTTGACCCTGTAGTTTCAGGAGCACCTGTGAAGCAGGGCCTGGGTTGAGTGGGCTAAAGAGGGGGAAACCCCCCTACTCCTTGTGCTCAGTTTTGTGAAGGGATGAACTGGACGAGGTGGGCTTGTCCTGTGTTTAAACAGACGGCTTCAGGGCTGGCAGTGGGTTTCAGCCTGCATCTCAGTGACTACACTCACAAATGTACAAATAACAAAACTCACAATAACAAAACGTTATTGATGGAAATACCCTGACGTAGCTAAAGTGGTTCACTATTTCAGACCTGGAATAGGAGAGAAATTTGTGAAAGTAAGATTCCTATATTCCTTGTCTGAAGTCAGGGGGAAAAGCTGAACAGCACACAGGTAAAATAGAGGGATTTTAAATTACATTATCAGGAACCTATTGTATAAGCACTACATTTAAGGTTGTTTTGTATTTTTAAACAGCATCCACTGGGCTTGAGTTGAAACATTAGATTTACTCAAGTGTATGTTCTCTTAGTTAATAAAACTACATATTAGTTGCCACCGTATACATGCAAATCTAGTATGTTTGCTTTGAGATAGCATCATTAGGTTTCTTTGTCGCAAGTTACTTGCTGATTGTTCGTATTTCTGTGGTCTCAATATTTTTCGTTTTGCTTTTTTTTTTTTTTAAAGGGTTTCTCGTGTCAATTATAGAGGTTCCTAAACAGTGATAGACCACAACCGATGGTCCCACCTTAAGCTCTCAAGCATATGCATAAGACTTCAAACACTGTGGGGTTAACTCTGGAAGATGATAAGAACTGTGGCTCCAGTCCAACAAACTGTATTTGTCCTGGACATATTCTGATTCAGCTGGACTACATGTATGCTCCAATCTAAGCACCAGGAAGGAGAGCAGTTAGATCAGGACTTGTTGGGATAAAAAGAAGCAGTGCAGTTCTGATCATAGCAATGAACTGCACCCCCTTGTCTTTGGTGCAGTTCCTCTGATGTATGCAAGAGTAAGTGAAACTGAATCTGGATCCCTAAGATCCTTTCTTGCTTTAGACTCCAGCCTTCAACATGATCTCTTTCACCTGGAATAACATCAGCAAATTGAGATAATAGATACTTACTACTGGTTTATGACAGAAAGAAATTGCTCAGGTTCTATAAAAATTATTTATCTTTGTGTTAAGAGAACCTAATTAACCTATCTCCTCCAAGAAGATTAAGCTTGGAGTATCTAAAAGTCCTGTCCTAAAGTCCATAGTGGTGAAAGGAGCAGGCTCTGTCACACTCCCATTGTTAATGGCTTGGAAGGATGAACTGTTTAGCCAGGTTGATGTGAATTGATAAGTCTCGGTCCAGCTCATGATAGGCTATGGTCAATCTCACAGCTGCTCCATGTGTACATCCTTGCTGAGTGAGGGACTTATTCTGGAAACTTTCTCAAGCTGGGAGACTTAAAACAGAGGCAGTGTGCTAAGGCTGCTAGCCTGCTAAGAATTACAACTTGAATTCCAGACTCCCTGCATCCTGTGGTGTTATGTGACTAGATAGATGATATTTTTCTAGGAGTCCCCTGAGATATAGCAGGTTGATGTGACTTCTTAGCTGTAAAGACATGATGAGGAAAGTACTTCCTAAGTGCCTTCATCAGATGTTCTTAGCGCAGGTATAACTATTGTAAGGGTAAGCTATGTTGCTATTTATCTTTAGATGGCATTTACTGTTATTGTTGCTCCCTGCTACCTGGTCTCTCTCCCGTTTTTTCCGTCCCCCCCTTCCCTAGCCAGCTCAGATCTGAATGCAGTATGTCGTGGCCCAGCAGTGCTTAAAAGTAGCTGTACTGCTGGATACATCAGTGTAGCAGCATGCTGCAGAGATCTGCGAAGGAGCCTTGGCTCAGCTTGGCCCTGCCAGGAACATCTCTGTCCCATGCTCCCCTGCACAGTGCAGAGAAGCCCAAAACCTGATGGGAAATCCACAGACGAAACTGTTTCAGAGTTCAGATCCATCCAAGGGTCTAGATGTTTGTCACCACTTCCCTGCCTGTCAGAACTTTGTTCAGTGTCAGAAAATGAATAGTGCAAAAGACTATTTGAATCATGTGGTCTCTGCTTGCTCTCAAGTTTCCTGGATGAACGGTATTTCACTGTAATATGCTGCAGCACCAGAAATGCAGGTAGGACTATTTTTCATCCCTTTCTTGCTTCAGAGTAGCAGGTCTTGGACCACTGAAAAAGATTAATGGAAATGCAGAACAACATCAAGTCCAGAGCTCCTGGCTTACAGAAGTGGACGCTTTTGGTTTCCTGCTTCTCCCATGCAAGCTGCATAGCCTGGATCTGAAAGCTGGTTACCGGCCTCACTGGCGGTCAGGTCTTTGCAGTTAATCAGTCCAAAAAGACCCCAGTTGGTGCAGAGCTATAGGGCCACCATGGTTACAGATGGTTACTCAGTAGTGCTTATTGTATATTGACAGGAGAAGGAAAAAAAAAAAAAAGAAATAAGAAAACAACTAACTCAAGGTTCTTACAAACTGCAAAATAAGGAAAACCACTGTTCTTTCCCATACACTTGTGCTTCTCTGCTATTTGCTGTCCTTGCTGTTCTCTGCTCCTCCCATAGTCTCTCAGTGTGTAAAATAATCATCCTCACATTGCATAACTTACAGTGCTGATGTCACTGTGGAATTTGGTGCTTGGCTGTTGCATTTTTATTAGATGTTGTGATTAGAATCTAGAGCAGTGATCATAGCTTTAAAACTTCTATAAATACATACTTGTTTCCAGTGGGATTTTCTTTGTATTTGTTACATATCTGTCTGATTCAGAACGCTTATCACGACCTGGGAGAATGATTGTGTATGGAGAAGCATGGAGGGGGATGTTTAGGTTTTAAAAGCCTAGTCAGATGACTTAAGGGCAGCAAATTTGTACTGTAGGGTAAGCTGCTTTATTTCTTAGGACACTGACAACTGGAAAATAGCTTCCAGAAGAAACATATGATCTCAGAAATATTGGTAAGGAGGTTATAATGTTTCTTTTCATTGCACTGGTGAACCAAAGCTAGCCCAAGGCTAGTGAGAACTACTCCTATTGAACTTGCTGGGAATTGTGGAAAAGGGGCTCAAACTCCAGTGCCTGGGTTCCCAAATGCTGTCACCAGTGAAGGATCAGAAGTCAGTGCCCACCTTTTCTTTACCTGCATGAGATGAGGAGGAGTCCCAGAAAGAGAAATGAGGAAACTGCACTTCACGTGAATCCATTTCTGTACATCTGATTCACCTGCTTATGTGCGGATGAACTGGAGTATCCCGCTGAGGACAGTAGGCTAGGTCATGTGAGGAGGGTGGCCTATCCTTCTGTGTATATTTGATTTGTTCAGTTTTGAGAGCCTGTATTAAAACCACATGCCATATAAAGGATGGTATTAAAAGAGCTGATTTTCCCACTAGGCTGAAAATAGTGTTTTCCATGTTTCATTTTGGTGGTGCCTTTCCTTGGCACATCTGGCTCTACCTGCAGTTTTCGTTATTCCAGATACAGAGTGCCTTTTTCTGGTTTAATATAAGCCACTTCTGTAGTAGGTTATAGGTGCTGTTCAGTGTTACCTTGACTGGTCTCTTCAGTACTGTTCGCTCTCCTTTTTTATGGCCATCTTGTCTCTTTAGGTCTTGTCTTTTCAGGTTTACAGTTTTTCTGTCTCTAGCTCTCTGCCTGTGTAGTCCTTTGAACAGCATCTTATCATGAGGAAAAGAAAAGATTTTTTTTTACATTTCCCAGCACATGTTCATGGGCATATGCAGCAGGTATGTCCTTGGGAGCTATCAACTCAAGAGTCCGCATTTCAAAATGTGTTCTGGGACACATTGTTCATTCTGGAGAAATCATCCATAGGTATTTCTGAGACATCTACACCTCATTTATCAGTTCAATGTCATTTGACATTTTCTCTCTTCCTTTCACCAGAAGAAAAAAAAAAAGAAGATGAGTGCACACAAAAGGGTCAATGTTTTTGAAAGGTCAGTAATTCCAGATGAAATGCAAACCTAAAGCTTTTAAAAAACCCCTCCATTGAGCAATAAAGCACTTAGAGTTTGACTTTGTTACGCAAGAGAGAAACTTTCCAGCTGGCTGGCAGCAGTTCTGAAGGGTGTCTGTGTGGTTATTGATTAATTAAATCTATTGTTACTCACTTCTTTCATTAATCCAAGTGTTTTCTCTTCACTCGTGTCCCTGCCCAACCTTGTTTTAACGACTTGCAATCTGTCAGAGACAACCGCTTTGAATACTGGGTTGCTTATTTGAAATGCTAACTCTTCCTGTCTCAGAAATTTCTAGGTGTGGCATTTTAGACCTCCGAAAAATGAGAAAGCTACTTAAAGTTGAAGGTGTCTCCAGTCTCGTGTTCAGACCTGGAACTCCCTGTCCGTGCGTAACAGAGAGGAAGGCGCAAAAGGCTGGACCAGAGGAGGGGCTCCACTGCTTCTGTAGGACTGCGCTCAGTTCCAGTGCCGAAACACAAACCTGGTAGGGGATTCCCTGCTGAGGTGAAGGGCAGACACCTCTAGTGGGTTGACACTTGCTGTTCAGGATTATAAATCTCTGGCGGACTTGTGTGGAAGATGGGAGAGCAGTATCAGGAAGCCAGCAGCACAGTTTTGCTTCTCCATATGTCCACCTCGGCTCTAACGAAAATTTCCAAATAGCCTTATACCCAGGCAGTCTTCTGCTCATGGTCCCCATAACCAAGAACCCTGAACAGCGCTGCTTCCCTGGCAGTAGGAGGCTGTGTCGAAAAACCCAGAGAAGAGCCCAGCTTTTGCTAAGCCACCCAGTCCCTGGCGTCTCTGTTTGCTGTACTGAGGGTACTTTGTTCGCTGGTCCCTGGCCCAGCGCCACTGACTCATGTCACACAGGAAGCTGAGCCCCTGCCAGCTGGGAGCCGCTTCTGGTCGCTATCTCCAGTCATCAGTGCTCGATTGGAGCCTGTTAACCAGGTTCCTGACCTGCCAGCCTTGCAGGTCCCAGGCATTTGCTTTCCCTTTCCAGCCCTTGAGATAGCAGAGTCTGTTCTACCGGGGATGAATGTGTTTAGGAAATGCCAAATCCGAACTAAGCACCGCTGGGTACCAGGAATTTTTAGCTGCAAGACTTCAATCACGACTGGGAACATTTGCCAGAAACTAGGACAGACTAAGTTCAAGCCCAAGAGCAGGGCAGACCTCCTTGATAATGCTTCCCCAAAGCAGCAATGCTCATTAAGAGATTCTTTATCGCACCAGCCACAAGTCACTCCTGTTCCTTCCTGCTGTATACCAGCGTTATTTCCAGTGAAATACAGGGGTCATTTCAAGGGTAAAACTGAAGCCGTCAGTCAGGTCAAGAGAGCACCATCTCCACCTTTCTGAAGCAGGGAAAGGGAGGAGACGCTTTCAGTTCGTGACTATTTGGCTGCTTTATAGTTTTGTTTGGTAGAACATAAAAGAGACCTGGAAATTTCAGAGGGCTATTTTAGGAAATCCTTTGCAAGTTCCTTTAGGAGATGGGTTTTACCTTAACAATTCAACTAATTACAATTAGTCACTTGATCCTGACAGCAGAAGGAAATTGTATCATGCATATTTCATACAGGATTTACTTAACTGTTCTGTTTTTTAGCTCCTTGGTACCTGCTGTTAGTCCTTCTGACTGTAATTTCAGCTGGCAATACCAACGCCTTTGTACCAAAGAAGTGGGCTTCCTCTTCTGAAGAGCTTAACAACAATAGTGTCTGCTGGCAAGCTCCGTTCTCGTAAAAATCAGGCACAAACGAGATATGCATAGGTTGGTCTTCCAGTCCAGTCGGATACACAGAAAATGTTTGTGCCTGGGGATGTCCATTTCCACCCAGCTGTATCGGTGGGTATCCACAGATTACCTTGCTGATAACGGGAGATCACCCCGGTTATAGCAGTTCTGCTAACAAACACTACAGTAAACCTTCATGCAACGTAGTACCAGGAAGGCCCCCTACTTTCCCTAAAGCCTTTAAAAATGTGACTTTTTAACCATTTCCTTGCCACAGCAATGAGTTGCCCATTGTGAGAGTCCCAGCAGGGGAGCTGGAGGGGGGGCTGGCACAGCAGATGGGGAGGAGCAGCTGGTGACCCGTTTAGCTTGTGTGCTTGTTTAGCAGTATGAATGTGCTGAGCACTGAGGAAAGTTGCAGTCAGTCTGGTGTGAACAAATAATATATTTTGGCATAATTGCAGTCATTATACAGGGACACTGCTTTTAACTGAACAGCTGTTACCTTTTTCTGATTGAATTAAATAGTTATAAGCCTCAGAGGCTTACTACTACTGTCCCTTTCTTGCTTAAATCTCTTTTCCTGTTGTCTGTTTTATCAATCAGTGATTATGCCTGAGGATTTTGCAGTGTCTCTCTTTGGTCAGATTAGAAATGTTTGTAGTGTGTGGCTCTCTAAAGCCTTGCATACACAGGGCAATTTTCCTGGAGACGTTCCTCGGCCACCTCAGAATTCACCTTGTGCCGGCAGCCACCTGTGCTGCTCCCCTGCTGTCCCAACCTGTGTGGAAGTAACTGATCCTGGGTATAAGTTGATCCTGTTCTGAATAAGCCTGTCAGTAGAAGCAGCCAATGCTTTGCTACTCATAAAGCACTCTAACATATAGGAGCAAAGGCTCAGCATTTTCCTGAAACAGGGTGGTGCTTTGCCTGCTTTTGCAGTTGTGTTAGAGCAGCATAAGGTGCTATGACAAAGCAGATTTAGGCAAAACCATGTAACTCTGTACTGTATCAGATGAAGGATTTGACCATTACCATCTTCCACCTGAAAAGCCACCACAAGCAGTGGCGTGGGTGGTAACATTTACAAACCGCGCCGCCTGATAGCAGGGCAGTAGCAGGAGTGACTCTTCCAGCCTTGCGTCTCTTCAGATCATTTTTGGTCTCTTTCTCGTCCTCTTATTCTCAGTCACCCTCAATGTTTTCCTCATTGCACTCTTCAGATACTTCTTTGTTGGTGTTTCAGGTCACCTTAGTGAAGCTGGAAGAAAAACTACCTTTGAAAGAGCAACAGTGATAGTCAGCTCGGCAGGACAACTCCTGTGTACTCAACTCCGCTAGGTTCCCTCGAATGCAAGTGCCTGGCCCCAGCTGACCTGTGGCCCCAAGCAATTCTGTCTTTGTATTGGCTTAAATTTGCTGCAAATAGGTCACCCTATCCAAGAAAAACCGTAAGAAAGGAATCCTAAACATTTTAATTTGTAGGCATTTCTGAATTGGCAATACTCTTGGACAGTGCACAGTAGACCTTATAAATAGCACTTTAAGTGCCCGTGATGTCACAAACCACAAGAGCGTCTGACTTGTGATTTATTACATCAGATTGTGGCTTGTTCGTAGGCTCGTAAGATGCAGCTTATTTACAGTCAGTACACCCACTATTATTTCTAAGCCATCCCAGTGTTGAGCAGATACATAAATGCTGCCTGGAACTGAAACGGTAAACAACCAATTAAAAGTTTAACCTCTTCCTTTCCAATCTCCTTCTATATTATTAACTGAGGATACTGTTGCTTAAATTAAGGTTGTGTGAGATAATGACAAACAGGTGTTCTTTCATTTGCCTGTGTATCACATTTGCACAAACAATACTTGTAGATTTTTTGAATATTTATGCTCAAAAATAATTTCTCATTAAAGCTGCATTTATTGGAAGATACGTTCTTTCCTTTTCTTCAGTGCAAGATTGTTGTTTTACAAGATTTCCTAGAATAAAATAGTGAAAGCTCATTTCTAGAACTTAATGAAAGAATTTTAATTCTTTTTATAGTTCTTGACACCACATACATATGCACATAAATTGGTTTACCTAAACAGCAGTTTGCAAAACCAGAGTTGGGCAATGTAATTAGAAAGGGAAAAGCTTGGTATTCAGATTAATTAAGCTAAGTAACATTCAAATTTTATGTCACATCTTTTTGATTGGGAGGGAAAGATCTCATTCACTTTGGCCATGTTTTGGAAGACCTCACAGTTAAGATTTAAATACAGGTCAGTATAAACCTCAGGCATTAATGAATCCTGAATGTAACAATTTTAAGATTTGAAAATTCTTTGTCCCACTCATGTTCCCTAGTATTTCTCAGTTCCTGACCTGGTTTCCAATAGCCCAGTCACAGAGAAAGGCACCCAGCTAGAAATCTACTGAAAGAACTAAGACCTATCAACCAATGGTTGTCCAAGTAGGTGCATTTTAAAATAAACAAAAGCCCACCCTGAGAAAAATTGTGATTATATTCATGTGTCTAAAAACTTGTATATCCTGATATCTAAGAGCGGGCAGCGGAGTAACTGCATCATTTGGCAAAATGGGAAATAATTTACATAGCTACTCTCAACTGAAAGTCAATGAACGTCGCTGGTACGTTAGCGTGTGTTCTCTATCAAAAGTTACTGTAGAGCACTCCTAAATGTATCATTGCGATTTACTCCCTCTCTTAAAAAAAATAAATACCTCAGGTAAGTCTAAGGCAATAGGAGAAGAAAAGCAATTAGTAGTACTAATGTCCTGTTAAATATCTCAGTCTATGCCTCACGGTTTCTTAGTCTGTGATCTTAAAAGCATAGCCTACGTCCTGAGATCAGAAGCTCCTTTTGTATTCTCACAGGACAAAGTACCCTAAACCAGGTAGTTGAACGAGATCAAACACTACATGTCAGTGTGATTTGCAAGAGGGACACAAAGGAAACTTTTATGTAGCCAGCTGGTTCTTTCTAAACGTTCATTTGTATCAAATAAAAGATTAATAATGTTAGCAGCCTTTACTGGAGTTGGGACAGGGTGCAGATAAGATGGTTCAAGGTGCCTGAGAAATCTGTTTTTTTGCAGTCTTCTCTGTACAGATTTTGCATTTAATATCTAACCTTGTTTAGTAAATAGTGAGTTGGCTAGCCAAGGTGTACTGGTGGCCATGAAAGAGAAATCTACTGCACAACATGTCAGCAATATTTCTTCTAGCTGGTTTACGCACATCTGTAGGTGGCCTTGAAGCTGGTTTTTACTTATTTTTTACTGGACATGCTTTTGAATGTGAGTGTTTTCAGACTCTTGCTGAGGTAGGCAGAGGGCTTTGTGGAGATCGTGGGAGTGCCGTGTGCTTGCTGTCTCTGAAAAGAGGTGCCAAGGTGCCTTGAATATCAAGAAAAATGCTTCTCGCTATGCAAAGAAAAAATATTTGTGTGCACTGCTACTGATCTCAGGTGTGTAGTCATCAAGGAAGATGCCTTCAAAATTTAGAAATCAAAGGGTTGTTAAATAAATAAATAAATGAAAATCCTTTTTTATGCCCTCTGGATATGGGTGCTATTGGTGTACAGGGTTCTGTTTTCAGGCTTTTCTGTGCAGTCGTGACAGCTCAAATCCCATTTCCCTTTGATCAAAGCACCTATGCAACCCCTCAATACTGGGAACTGCAGCTTTAACGAAAATATTGCAAAACTTTCTTGTATAAAAGTATGCAGATTTATTGTAACATTTATCATCCAGTTACTGGCACACTGCCACTGGCGCAGGGTAGTGCTGGAGGCTGACTGGGTGTCTTCAACAATTATCAGTGTGTATTTTCCTATGTCTTACGATCTCCCTGGACAACGTGGTAGCAGCCACTGTCAAAGCCAGGGGCAATGGCTAGATAAGCCTTTGCCCTGCTCTGCTGGGGTCTTTCTTATGTCTTATGTTGGATTTGGAAGAGTTAATAAATATACAGATTCATTTTTCCCCCTCCCTAATTAGATCCCAGAGGAAAAATGCCACAAGCCTCAACTATATCCTTCATCTCCTGAACAATAGAAACCGTATTAAAAAAAACCCTGTCTCCTGGGAGGGGTGGATGCTAGTCAGTGACCCAGAGCTGGGGTTGCTGATGCGAGCCTTGCACGGGCTGGCCGGGGGAAGCGAGGGGGGCTGCCTGCAACTGCGGGGGCATGGGGACACCTCCAGCTTAGCTGGGCTGGGTTGGGTTCCTGCCAGGCAGGTATCTGTGGCCCAAAACCAGGCAGGGCGCTTTGCAGCAGTGTGGAGAGGTATCAAGGAAGGGGGAGCCTGGGAAGGTGGGTGAGCAGCTTCCTCACCTCTGCAAGAAGCGGCTTCCTTCCAGGTCGGGAGCACTTTGGCAGAGGGACTGGGTGGACGGATGCCCCGAGCTTGCCCGGCTCAGCTTCTGGAGAGGTGCCTTCCTTCTCCAGGTCTGTCAGTTCCCTGGCACTAAAAATACGTCTCTGAAACGTGCCCTCCTCTGCATGCAGCCGTGCAGAGAGCCTCAGCTGGGGTGGCAGAAAGCGGTCTCCTGGCATTTTCTGTGTGCTTCAGGAAGGGCGCAATCAGCTGCCCGGAACCATTATCAAAAGAATTGGGACGGAGGACTGCACACGTTAACCCAGCCTCTCCTCTCTTCCTCCTCCCTCTGACTCAACAAGTGCTGTAAGCTGCAAACAGCATCCTTATCCAACAAGCGTGTGTTTTATTTCCATAACAAATTGAGGTATTAGGAATTTTAAACCCCAGATGTTTCTCAGAGTTATGTAAACCAAGAGGCACCCAGATGCCCATGTTAACAGCAGAGGAAAAATCCCTTCAAGAGCACGTGCCTGGCCCATGGGTGCACTGGGCTGCAGAGCAGCATTATTAAAAATGTGAGGTGCAACAGGCTGAGATAGCAAAAGCCCAAGAAGAATGAGGTAAAGGTGTAAAATGACACGCTGTTCTTTTTCTTTTTCCCCAGGGCGGGCCTTGGCAAAACTACAATATACTACGGTTGTGGCTTCCAAATCAAGAGTCAAGTTCTCCTATGCATGAATTCACGCAGAATGCTAACCAGCAGAAAGGGGACTAAATGGCAAAGAGTATCAAAAGAAAAAGGATGTAACAAGACAGGTAAATATTACATTCATTGTTTCCCAATGTACCGTATTTCATTTTCCTCTCCTTGTTTCATCCCCCTTTGAGACAGAGAATTGTCATCTGGAAATAAGGAGAAATTTCCTCTTGTTTTGTCACATTAGGGAATATAGGGAAAGTCTGAAAATGTTTAGGTTTTTGAAAATTATTTTCTATCTTTAGAACTGTCACAAACACTGAGTCTGTTTCTTGGAGGTCTTTTTTGGTGGGCTCGAGATGTTGACCAGGAGGTCTCTGAATTCTTAGAGAAAGTAGCTGGGACTTTATTTCCTTCCAACAGCTTCTTTTGTCCTTTCAATCAAAGAGATATTAATGAACACACACTGTTAAAAACAGCTGTTCCTGCTTCATACTAGAGCTCATCTCCACCATAGTAGCTCTGCTGAAAAGAGGAAAGTGATCTCCTGATGTGGATTCAGTCCTGTGTGAGCTTTTGCTCTACTTTCTTCTGCAAGGCTCTGTCCCTCCTCCAGAATGGGCAGCCTGCCTCTATCTACCTCCTATCTGCTCTGGGATGTCCTGTGTTACAAAGATCAATGACATGACCTAGCCTTACCTCATACTAGGAAATTATAGCGCTATTAAGAATGTGGAAAATACCTTTTCTCTCCCTCTCCTCCCACCAGTCAACTGCAATCAGCACAAGCTTTAGTGTAAATGCAGTGATAGAGGCAAAAGCAGCAACAGGAGGCTTTTACGGGTGTGGCTTTGTGGTGGGTTGAGAAAATAAGCTGCAAATGGAATACCGAGGTTTGCTAGTTACAACATTGCCCCTGTAGCTGTACCTTGTTTGGTGGAGGCAAAGAATGAGGTTTGAAACTGTGCAAACAGTGAGGCAGGAAAGTATTTTATTAAAAGCTGCAGCACCCTGAGGAGCAAAGGAACTAAGTTGTAGGCACCTAAGAGAAGCATTTGATAATGTTTTGAGGACATCCACATGCACATGGGGCCTTTCTAAGCTGGCTTCTCATCCCAGCTTGCCTCTGCTGGGACACCAAGGAATCCATGGTTGGGATACCATCAGGCCTTTCAGGCTGAAAGGTACTGACTGTAATAGTAAGTGGCTGACTCAGTTTCAGCCTAGTGGCCTCCTAAAACTCTCAATATGTGCCAGATATAAGGAGCTCTTCATCATGCAGGTATCTCCAAAGAACCAAATTGAGGCCAGCATGTCCTGGCACGCAGAGTACTAATCAGTCTTCAGAGGCTGAGTCACCATCCATTCTCACCAGACCAGGTTTTGAATGAGGTCAGAGGATCAGTTGTTGTCAAAATCCTTAAGCTCTCTATCCCTCCTTACTAGTAAAGCTATTTAGCTTTCTGCCACTTTTTCAAAGTGTTACTCTTTCAAAGTGGCCTGTGTTTGACTTCTCTTTCATGCCGCTCTCCGGAGAGAAGCAAACATAGCATCATCCTCAGCCAGGGCTGGGTGCCCTGTGTCCGTGACCTTTACCATGCTAACCTGCCCTCATCTTGCCCGACAGCATTAATTGCCTCTTCGGGAAGCTTTGTCGCCAGCTCTAGGAGGTTAAGACAGACAGCTCATGCTTCTGATAGTTAGGAACTAGTAATAGCCAGTTTGGGTCCCAGTCTGAGGGAAGGAGAGGCTGGTTAATACCCTGGCTTCAGAGCCCCATTAGAGTGGAGGAATCCTCAAAATGTGGGTTAGTTTCAGCTGAACCCCCTCCCTCGCTGGCCCGGGCTCTTCCTCATCTTCTGTTTCAGCTCTGCACCACAACCCACGTGAGGAGGGCGTGATGCTATTTATTCTTGTTTCCTCCCTCTCTGGGATCCTATCAGAAAAACCAGTCTGAGTCAGAGGCAGAGGCTGTGACTGAAACGAGAGAGAAAACTCGGAAATGCACAGATTTTAGCCCAATGTGGCTACCCCAGGTCTGTGAAGGAAAACTGGACCTCAAAAAATGCGTGAGATACTCAGCTAAATAGCAGCTAAAGAAAGACTATGTGAATTAGAAACAGCCTAGCAAGCAGCAAGGAGTGGCTGGCTTGTCATAGGTAACGAACTCAGAAAAGTGTTGTAGCATGGGTGTTACGTGACCTTCTACCCTCTTGCAGTATCTGCTATTTTTGGACATTTGCTGAGAAGAATCCTCCAAGATCACTCTTCTGGTTTATTGGGTGGTGATAGCTGGGTTTTCCAGCACAAACAGAACTGTGCTACAGAGAGAAGTTTCCAGCAGGGTTACTTTTTCACATGCATTTGGATGAGAAGTCATTTAAAAGCCTACTCTCTGCATTTGGCAGGTAGGGGCAGGATACCACAAAACAACAACACGTGTCCAAATATTCTAGTCCCAGACATTAAATCTAGCTGCTTGCAATGTGTTCCCATTGTACATTAAGCAGCACAGATCTGGAAGTATCTGGAAATACTTTCCACATCCAGATCTCCCCAGCAAGAACCATGTCTTGGGCAGACTGTGTTTTTATTGCCTTCACTGCCTTGCTCAGATGATATTCCAGTGCTTAAGGTGAGCTGCATGAGTAATGGGACTTCAGTATAATGGAGCCATTTGCTTCTGCCCAAGTGAACTGGTGCTTAATGGTCTGTACAGTTATATGACTTCTGGTTGCAATCTGATCAGATAGCACAAGCTAAATGAAGTGGAGTCTTGCTGATAATGGGAGGAGAATGGAGAGTCTTAGGAGGGAGGGTCAGGATCTAGGGTACTGCCCAAAGTAGGGACGATTGGTCAGTAGGTGGCAATCTTATATCTGAAGCAGGAAAGGCCCCCACAGTGCTAGAAAAATCTGTGCTACCAGCCATGTCTTCAGTGAGATGTGTAATCATGAGGTCTGGATGCGTTGTGTAATGGTTCTAATCATGTGGATTTATTTTTTCTTTGCAGTGTGTTAACCTTGCACCCTTGCCAAGTCCCAGAAGTTATGACTTACTTCCCCTTCCCTCAATTCTTCTGTGCCCTCTAGTTGCGTATCTGATAGGTTATATACAGCCTTCTCCTTTGCCAGACAGTAGTACAGGGCCACACGCGTAGCCTTGCTATTTGCAGCTAGAAAGCTGCTATGGAATGGATGCACCATGCAAATGTAAGTCTTGAATTATCATTACCCGAATCTGCCCTTCAGATGTGTGAGAGGAGGGCATCTTGGTCCTTGCAGAGATGAATGGCTCACAGACTTCGCTGGCCTGGTTTGTCTGTGCAGTCAGTCAACTGCAGCAGTTTGATCAACACCACCTTTAATTCAACACTGCAGCTTAGGCATCTTTCTTTGCTCATATAGTGCTGACTTGAGAAATACTTTCATTTGGGGCTTTTTATTATATACAGAAAGAAGTGCCGCAAACCATTTCCAGAGCATTTGACCTCATTTGCAGCCTGTCAAGTGGGAGAGAGGCCGTGAAGCATAAGGAGAGTGGTTGGGACCAGACAGGGAGTATGCAGCAATGGAAGCATTTATGATACATGTTGTCCTAACAACAGCAGCCTTCTCTAACCTAAGATTTCCTGTGTTAACATCTTGAGGAATCCTTGGGTATGGCCTGTTACCTGAAAGGCACTTCATGCACTTGTGGGGAGGGAGGAGGTGAGAAAAAAAACTGATGCTGCTGCTTTTAAAGCGAATTTGGCATTGATGAGAGTAACTTGTTCACAGCTCTGGAGCCTGAAGCTTTGTCTTATCCACAGGGTATGGAAAACAGGCAGGGCTGGAGCAAACATCCCTGTCCTGCATTTGCTCTAGGTGGACTGGGACCTCGCGCCCGTGAGAGTGCAGGTGAAGTCCTGCAGGAAAGGGGTAGGCGTTAGTGCTAGCCGGTTCTTTCTTGTGGACATTTCTGAGGTGCCTGTCACCTATAATGGCCAAACTTCATACAGGCCTCAGAGTACCAGCCCCCAGTACCCTGCTGAAACAGTGCTTACCCCAATTTCAGGGAAGCAAGGTGAGGGGGCTAAAAGCTAGTTACGTGACAGGTTTGTGGCAAGGCAATAAGTTATGTCAGAGCCTCCTAAATCCTTGCTCTTTCTCTCGGGTTAGAGCAGTTTCAGTTGCTTATTCAGATCTCGGCCCCATAACCAAACAGCTAGTTCAGGCCCATTATAAGTGAGATGTGAACCACTGAGGCCTAAAACTCATTTTGCTCAGCCTGCCAGCGGTCACCAGCTGGAATTTGACAGCTAAGCACTGCTAGTCTGCGCTTGATTTAAGCTGGCAGCCTTCTTGCTGAAGTCAAGGTCAATGGGAGTAGCACAGGGAGGTGAAGAGGCTATTACGGCACACAGGAGCCACCCAGCTACTCACATGGGGTTTGATTTCTCGCCCCTCCCATTGCCCGGTTTTCACAACGCACATCCACGAATTTAGGTTATAACCCTGAAAGTGTTGCAACAAGTTACGGCTTGAAGCACGTTTTGTCTGCAATGTTCGCACAGTCTGTCTCATGAGCAGCCAGGGCTGTCCCAGGCACGCCAGCAATGCAGGCTGCAACCGCTGGATGAAGCTCCCAGGTAGCCAGTGGGGCTTTAGCTCCCGTCCTGCTGTAACCCGAATCGCATCAAGCATAAGCTCACTGAAACTGAGACCTCCCTACCAAGGTGTGCACTCCTCGCCTGGCTGCCTGGGGCCTTTGCCCAGAGAGCTGGGGACACTGCCGCAGTACAGATCAGTGGCGTGTGGGAAGGAAAGGGCAAGCATTGAAGCATCGGAGCTGCGCTGGCTGGAGCAGCTGCTCACAACCTGCCCACCGAAGCAGTGATCCCTGTTCAGAACCTGACCCAATTTCCACCCCTACCAGCTTCACAGGAAAAACACTGTGGGGTTTCCAGGAGGTGCTTGCACAACAGCCGATACCAGGTGAGCTGCAGGCTGAGGCAGACACATTGTCAAAGCAGTGTTGCCACATGTGTTGTGAGGATGAGCGAAGGGTATTGGCATTTTGTGTCATTCATACCCAGAGAATTATTTTCTTTTTCTGAACACAGTCAAAATAGAGGGGGGGGGGGGGAGAGATGAGCATGGTTGTGACTTTAATATGCCAATTATGAGTGGGAATGTGTGCCTGGCATAAAGTCACTTCATTCAGTAATGCTTACGTTGCTTTTATGTTTGTAGAAAATGTAAGTGGATCACCACCTAGAAGAGGTTAGGGGCCTTTGCTTTAAGAAAAAGGCTTTGACCTGGTGGTGTGAAATTACTGTGTTTTGGAAATTTTCCCTTCCTATCAGACATCTGCTCTACATCTACCCAGCAGCGCTGACCCAAGCAACAGTCTCTCATGAAAGACAAGCTCTAATCACATGTAAGCACAAGTAGAGGTTAATATATTTTCTTTCATGAGGATAAGGAGGAAAAGCGGTGACAAACACAACAACTGATAGGAAAAGTCCACTCCTTATTGGAAACCAGATGTCTTCCAGCCTGAAGAGCCGATGTGTGGCTCACAGTGGAGTGGAGGAGTGCTGGGATGTACGAGAGGGCTTGGAGCCACAAGCCTGGCCCGGCCCAGCCCAGTCGTGCATGCTCCTTGTCACCTTTGGTGAAACACTGGTTGTTTCTCTCTGAAAGCCATTTGCTTTCCACCCACCTACTCTGTGAGTCCTCAGAAAAGCTTGCCTTCGAAAAAATGCCTGGTCATCAGCCTGGCAAGTCAGGTTTCATGTCTCCTCTCTCTCTCTTGACCTTGTTCCCAGCCAGAAGCACATTTGTCACAGCCCCACAGAGTCCACAGCAGAAGTGTCTGCTTTGCCTTCCCTGGAATTGGGAAAAAAGTACAGCAGTAGAAGAGGGAAATGAGAGGAGATGACGGGGAAAGGAGGTAGCAAAAGAAATGGACAAAAAAAATGAGACGGATGTGTGATCCCAGCCTACAGGATGGGTCTTGTGAAGAAAAGGAAGGGACAGGGCTTTTGTCCGTGCTAGAGAAGCTCTAAGGAAACTAGCTGGGAGACATGGGAAATTTTGCTGGAAAGGTCTCCAAGGCTGAAAGATGTCAAAAGGCTCTTACGAGCAGGGAGACAAAACAGTAGTCGTCTTGGAAAATGGAAAGTGGGAGGCGTAGGCCCTATGGAGAGCTTCACATTTGTTTCTTTAGATGGCCCTTGCTTAATTATGCTGTGTACCAGTACTTATAGCATAGGCCTGCTTATGCTACAACTTTAACCTGTGATGTTATCAAGTGGCTGTAATGGCTGGCCCTAAACCACGTGGGTCAAGGTGCCACGTGGCTTTCCTTCTTGGCTATCACCCAAGAAGGAGCCATAGCAGCTCCACAGGTCCCATCCCCACCCCTGTCTGCCTGGAGGCCTCCCCGTGTCCTGGCCACCTCGGCGTGGGGGCTGGGAGGACAGCAGTGCTGGTGTAACTGGTTTGGTCAGCATACCAGACCAGAGCAGGTGCCAGACAGCACTGCTCCAGCCCCGGTGCTGCTCCTCCGGCACCTCCTCGGGGCACGGCAGCAGCAGGGTACCAGCACCCCGCACCTCCTTGGGGTCTTTGCGGAGCAAGGCTGGGCCACGTAGGCAAGGGAGCAGGTTTCCACTAATGAAGGGCCCCGTGCTGGCACATGGGCAGTGGAAAGCCAGCGGGGTATCAGAACGAGCAGGAAAGAGTATGTACCGGTGCTGGGTCTAGCTGCGGGTCAGCCAGGGAGACCGGCCAAGCAGCAGCAGAGCTATCGTGCATTAGGTGCCTCCGCAAGGCCAAGTGAAAGGACAGAGGTGCTTTATGTCAGCCTCCAGCCATGTGTGCACAGGGTCAGTGCACGGCACCACCCTGGGCACAACTGGGTGCTACAGGCTGGTTTGCAGGGGAGCAGCGTCCCTGCAGAAAAATGACTCTCATGGTCACTCTCTTTTGCTGTCCCAATTTGCCCTTAAGGGTAGTGGAAAAAGCCAAGGGGGAAGTCCTGTTCTGCAGCATTTTCTCCTTGAACTCCAGAAGAAAAGTTGATGTTGTAAATGCAGCAACACACTTTGCCACTGAGGCATTTCTGTGTGGCTAACAGGGATTTTGTCTAAATGTCACGCAGGAGGCCAGAGATATGTGGTCCTAGCCTTAACAGCTTGTTTTCTGCTCCTCCTGCTCTGAGGACTGGCATGAAATGATGAAAAGGGCATCAGGCAAGGACAGCTAGCCTCTGTCTTCTACCAGTCAAGGTCTCAGCAGGAGATTCCTGCTCTGAAGGTCATAAGTCAAGGAAGCTTCCTTGGAACAAGCAGAAATACCAAAATCCTAAGCCTTGAGCTGAGTCTTGGTCTTCACCGTTAGCAGGCTGGAATGATGAAGCCAGACTGGATTAGTTCCTTTTCTTTTTTGAATTCCTTTTGTCTCAAGGCCCTGATGCTGTGGACAAGAGTAAGAAACTTACCCTTGGGCCCTTCTTCTTTGGGCTTTTTCACATGCTGCTTGTATCCCGGGAGCAGGCAAACTTCCCGCCCCGCTTACCACAGATTGTATTTTTTTAACCCCTGTTTTCCGCAGTGCATTCCAGTGAGACATGTGTCCTGTAAGCGCGTTGTCTCAGATCATCCTACCCTCCACAAGCCAGGACTTGTGGAAAGGAAACCTGTTTGGGCCAGGAATGTGTTAAATGTTTGCTGCTGGCTTTCCCACTGGGGGCTGTGTGCTGTGCAGAGGATTTTCCACCGGCTCTGCCTGTTCCAGCTTTTCAGCTGGGTGCATTTTCCCACAGAGACATGGTCTCAGAAGTGCCATCTTCACTGTTCAGGCACTCAGGTAAAGAAAATGGTTAGAGCATGGTTCTCATACTGTCTCCTTCCTACCAGGCACTTGGCTTTATCTTGCATTATAACTGAGACTAAATCATTTTGAAAAACTGTGTCAGCACTGAATTATTTATAGTCATGTCAAACATTCCTGAGTATATGGGTAAAACCCAGGATAAAATATCCTGGTATGCCACTGATGACAAAGATGTGTTTTACCAGTCAGAGAGCTGACAAAAATGTGATGTAGACAAAGACGGGTTTTGCCAATCAGAGATGGGGGGTTTATTGTAACAAAGTCAAACAATATGTTGTATTTTATGACTACTTTAATAATCACATATATAATAATATTTTTTTTTCAGCAGCAGACTGCAGCAGGAGATAAAAGCCTAGAATTATGTTTGTGAATTTGACTGGAGGAGGTTGCAGTCTGTTCCAGGCCATGTTTGTTCTCTTCTCCAAAACAAAGTATTACTTAAATAGAAGGCTAGAGACACTATGCTGCAGCTGAAATATGACCCATTAGAAATGCCTGAGAAACTGCAATTAAAACTTCAATAAATTTTAAATCATTTCTCCCAAATACAACTGGGGGAAGGGGAGATAATTGTATTGGTGCGTCAGTTATGAATCCAGATCATGCTTTGTAGCTGCTCATTTTCTTCATACACTATTTGCCCTTTTTAAAAGTATAACACAGGCCTTATCTATGTGCATATAAATTATACAATAATACATCATTATCCTGCTTGTCCTTTATTAATTTTCTATTTAAAAATCTTCCAGCACTTGGAGTGCTCATCCTTGTATTCAAAAACTGCTTGGCTTTAGTGGCTGCTCTCTCCTGTTCTCAAAATAATTAAGACCTCCACATCTACATTTTTAATCTCATTTTTGTCTATGTTCTGATGGATATTGACCAGCCCACTCTCACTGCCCTCCACTAGAGGAAACTGTGATTGATAGATCATGTCTTCAGTTAGAGAAGGTCTCTTGACCCTCTCAATGTGGGCATTTAGGAATTTTTACTCCCTGCTTTGCTCTCGAGTCCTTGGTGCATTGCCCATGTGAATGGGCTGGACAGTTGTCAAAGGAGTGGTTAAATCTCAGCCAGACCTGAGAGAGTTCAAGTGGAGTCTCCAAGAGTAAGGAACAACAACCTTTCACCTGTTTCAGTCTTCTCAGTCTTATCACAGCAATATATGCTCCCTTGGTCACTCCCTTTTGAAAAACAGTTGGTCTGCTGAAAAACTAGATCCTTCGATTTGCTCTACATTTAGGCAAAACCACTCTTGATTCCTGGACTATAGAAATGCACGCTTTTCCTTGCACCTTCAGCTAAGGAAGAGGGGAGAACAAACATTTGAGCAAATCAGTGTACAATAGTGTAATATTTTACATGTCTGTTTAATAGACAACTACAGCAGTGAGGGAAAGCTCTTTGATCTGGGTCTTCATCTGAATTCCAACAACCCTGTATCTCCTTAGGACAAGTCACTGCTGGGGAGTCCAGGCACTTTGTGTTGTTTTGTGCGCTGAAGGCTGCTCAGCTTCTCCATTGTCCTGCAGAGTTTGCAGATTGGATGGTGATTTCTTGATGGTTTTAGTTCATGCATACAGATTCATCTTCTGGTAATCCTTAGGCAGAGGTAGAAACTTCCCAGCCATAAAGGAATCACCGGCATCACCAAGGTCCTGAGGGCTGAGGGCAGACCACTGAATGGAGAAGTCAAATAAAGGGTGGGAAAATAGGAGTTACTGCTGTTGGCTCTTCAGCAGAGCTGCATGACTTCTCACACTGGAGTGAATACTTTCCCCTGGGTTTGTTTTTCCCTTGCTAAAGTGTAATAGTGACATTGATAACGTGCATATGGATTATTCTGCATTGAAAATTTTGGCTGGCTGGCTGGTGTATACTAGTTGGGAGTATACGGCAGAATACACGTCAAAATCCTATCAGTGCTGACCCTAACATAATTTCAATTATGCTTGGAAAAAAAAAATTATACAGCTTAGTCTATTTAGGTAGCTGAGAAAATAACTCCTTCAGTGGTATGAATGGCATCTCCATTACTGAAATATTTTTGTCATGGCTCTAGCAATATATATATATATATCTGCTGGAAAACTCCTTTCAGTGTAGACACACCCTAGAGGAACTGGGTGTCCAGCTTGCTAAGAAGGTCACCTAGCCATCTAACTCTCTTAGACACATTTGAAATCACTATCTAAAGCCTATTCTTTCTCTTTTGAAATGATGGTTTAACACATTTCTCCATGCTCCCCCCCCAACCCCCATGAGGTCTCTCTGAACAATACGGTGTCATCTTCCCTCAATCCCAAATCCAGCCTACCTGTTGGTCACCCTGCCTTCAGCACTGCTCTGCAGACATACCCCAGGCAGCAAAGCTGGGGGAGGAAGCCTGGGCTGGGCTGGAGAGAAAGTGGAAGGGTAGGACTAGGTTTGTCAACAACAGGCAGCAAAGCCTATGTTTTTAACCGGCAAATAGAGGGACGTTTCCCTTTAGTGAATAGACCTGCCCCTGTGATGCAAATGAAGTGGAAGATTTGCAGTGTTACACCAGTGGGTGTAGCTTTCACTTGTTTTAAGATACACAAATCCTAAGCCTATTTTTCTCTTTCTTTTCTGCTTCTGGAGCTAATGCGTTTAACTCTCAAAGAGGAGACAGCTGGTTGTTAGCTTCAGCTTCTCTTGATGTTCATTTTCTTCTTAAGCAAGCTTGCATATTATTCTAGCTTAATTAGATCTTTCTGCAGATAAAATCCTTGGAAGGGGTCCACCCCCCTCCCCCCATTCTGCTAGGTTTCTTGCTTGATTTCTTTCACATGTCCCTTCCCCAGTGAATATATCTGAATGTTACGTGGCGTTAATGAAGGATCTCAATTGCATATTCGTCTTTGCAAAGCTTGCCAGTGTGTACAGGCAACCATGATTGATTGACAGCACACGAAGAACAATGGAGAAGCCTTAATAAGGCTTGGCAAAGCAATACAATGAGTGGAGAGCGTGCAGAGGGGAAGAGCTTCACACAAGGACTTCAGGAAAATCTGTGCTTGGTGACTTTTATTTCCTTAATCAATGGCAGGAAACAGTTCAGCCCTGCTGCAGCTGGTGATAAAGTAGCTCCCCCGAAGCCCACCACTAGATGAAATAACCACATGGCTTGAGGTAGAACAAGCTGTTCTGGAACATGCAGTTTTATGGTTATTCAGGGAAGTCTTAAGAAACTGGGATTCTTCCCAGCAATGGTGTGGAGCTGTTTTGGTGCTGGGCTCTGCGGCTGTGCCAGGACAAGGTGCTTGTGATGCTGGTGCAGAGTCCCCTCCTAATTGAGGTCCTGACTAGTTGACCCAAGGCTACGCAGGTCAGCCATATGTTCTGCTGCCATCCTAAGGCAAAGCTAGAGCAGGGCGGAAGAGTCAAAGTCTGGATTTACCTCAACTCACGCAGGAGGTCTTCTATAGGCAGGGTGAGCTTCAGTTGTGGCCACCTGCCCTGCATGCCAGGGGGAAAATTCATCCTGGTTCTGTCCATCAGGGACCGACCCTGGGGCTTGCCTGTCTCACGTGCTGTGGTGGTCTCTGGTACCACCAAGTCTAAGCACCTCACAGCTTTCCTCACATCTCTGCACTCTCGCATTCCTAAGGAGTTAAAAACCGCTGCAAGCCCTGTTTTACAGACGAGAAGCAGAGGCACAGAGATGCCATCTCTTCAGTTTCCTAAGCAATTATGAGAAATCCTTGGGCAGAACCAGAAATTAAACTGGGGTTTCCAGTTGGCGTGCCCTGGGAAGTTACCTCAGGGGTTTCCTGTCTATGGGGACAGGACTATGGCTGGTAGCACATAGTAAGAGGGTACAGGGGTTCAGGCGAAACACTGAGGAATCACAGCAGTCTGGAATCTGCTACATTTGGGAGCAGGAGCATAATGCAGCAGCATTAGAAACTCCTTTCCCTCCATCTGTCATACCTGGAGTGGCATTTACACAGGCAGATCTCTATGCCGAGGGGTCACGTTACAGCGCAATTCTCTGCTAACCATGTTACTGCATGTTTTTGCCTCACCTGTGTATGCAAGTCCAATCCACGTTATAGCTCAGAGGACAAATTCCTTGCTAAAACAGAGTTTGACCATATGTATACTGGCAGTAATGACCACTATTGCAGCAGGATTCCCAGGCATGTTCAGTTTTCTGTGCAGAGAGGACTCCTCACACCAATGAAGAAGGCTGTGGAAGTGAGGTGTGCTCTGTAAACTTTAGTGGGAGATGATATGCCAACCTATAGAAGTTTGCAATATCCTTTTAGCCAATTGCATAATTATTATTTCTTGTCTATTTTACCACCTCCTCCCTGTCCTGCACTTGTCTCCCTAGTTGAGAAGCCCAACAGCTCAGGTGTTTGGGTGCCGGCAAAGCACTTGGGAGACCTGGAATCAATAACTTTGCCTGCCACAATCCTGTGTGTCTGAGCTGGCTGAACCCCTTAGGCTATGTCTGCACCAGGTGAACTAAGTGCCTGAGAAGTTCTACCTTCTTGTGGGCAACAGCTAGATAAATTAACACAGGGAGAACAAGGCATGACTATCTCCCCATCGATTTAGAGCTTGTCTCTTGAAGAAATTGCCTGGGCTGCAGGGATGGCTCAGCTGGTTATGAAGCAGTTGATGAACTGCTGCAGTTAACAATCTTCATCATTAAGGTGAATTAGCACCAAAATAGAAAGTTTTAAATGAAAAATGGTCATACTGGATCATTTTAAATATCTGTCTAGTCTAGTATCCTCTCTTCATTGGTGGTTGGTAGCAGATGTTTCGAGAAAACTGTATGAGAAAGGCAAGCGTGTAGTGATAACTCTCCGGTGTACTTGCCAGGCTGTGGGTTCCTGAAAGCTTCCTAAAATCTTGCTGTTTAATAATGCTTAATAGATCTGTCCACAACTTTGTCAAATCATTTTTCAAAATCTATTTTTGGCATCCACAGCAGTGTTGGCAGCAAGATCCAGAATTTAACTATGCATTTGATGAAGCGTTTCCTTTTGTTAGCTTTGAATCTGCCACCTCGTAACTTCATTTTATGCTGTTTCTTCTGCATAATCCTGCCATGTGACCAAACTGCATGGAAGTCTTTCTTCACTCACCAAGAAACTTTTCGGGCTAGTGTCTGATCTATAGTTGCATGCCTGTGCAACTGTTGTGGCTATATGTATGTGTCAAGGGGAGGTTGTTTTTCACTAACCCGGTCCATACCAATGTAACGCCTCATTTTAAATTCCATTACAATACCCTGAATAGGCCTGCTGTTGATTTAATTCTTCTCTCTTCTTGGAAGTGAAAGCTTTGCCAATGTAAAGCACTGATTTATATGAGTGTGACCACGCTCACTCAGTGAGCCGGTCACGTCTTTCAGCCACAGCTTTGTTACAAATGCTTGTCCAGCACTAGCGAGGTACACCAGGGAGGTGATTCTGCTGTGGAGATGGCATGTTGTCAAGGCTGTGCTCCGTACCAACCTGTAACTCACAGGTGGAAAACGGGGCTTTGCTGCAGGAGTGATGCCAGCAAGGCAGCTCACCCCTTTGCTGTCCTGACCGGTACACAGCCAACAGAATTCTTCAGTGATCCAGGCTTTGGGGCTAAATCACCCTGATGGGATGCAAAGCTGTCCCTCAAGTCATATGAAAGAAAAAAGCACAAATATCCTCATGAGCTTCCTTCCTGTACTAAGGAGTCTCCCTGCCCAGTGACTGTACTAATGACACAATATTCACTGAAGGCCTGTGCCTATGATTTGCATAAAAAGCTATGTCCCCAAGACCATATCTGACCGTCTGATGAAAGACTTGATTTTTCAGGAACCCTTGAGTTTCTATTAAAAGCAGTGAGAGAGATTATGAGTTCTGCTCATTTGAAATTCAAGCCATTTACTCAGGAGTCTAAATATGGAGTTGGACTTTTATTTTATCATATATTGGCCTTTGTCTTGGGCTGTCGTAAAGCAAACATGATAAGCTAACAACTGGCATAGAATTTTTCAGTTACTTTCTAAATGTTACAGCAGCAGAGAACAAAGTAGAACTACCAAAGGGTCAAAGGCATAGATTAGAAACATCATTAAGAAATGGTAAGAATTACTGATAAGTTTTAGTGTCTTTGTTTTATTACTTCCCTGTCTCAGCCAGGTCTGCAGACACACTGATTCACGTTTAATTGAAAAACAGCTTCATTGTGAAACCTGCCATTCTTAGCTCCAGTATAGAAAATATCTTTTAAAACACCACCCCCGCTTTCTAACATTGTACAGACAAAGAATTACAGCTCATCTGCCATAGGATATACACTACAAGTGGCATCATCTTCCTTAAGTCTCATTTTCTCCTTGGTACGTGACGTGACAAACAGCAGTCTGGGGACCTGCATGCTGCGTGTGCCTCTGTGCAGAAGGGCTGCCTTGCTGACAGCCTGCAACAGGCCCTCTCCTTTCTCCACCGCTCTCCCACTCTTTGTGCACCTCGTGTGTGTGCCTCGGTCACGACCAACGTCCTCTGGACCGGTGTCCCGTAGCTGCAGACTAGGGCAAGGCAGGCGATGCTGTACAGAGGTGTGTACGGGTGACCTTCACTTCAAGTTCCCAAAGCCCTGCCCACGCTCTGGGTTGTGCACAAGCAAACACGTCTCCCAATTCCCTGAAAACAGCACAAAATGAAGCATGTTCAGCTTCCTTTTTGCCATGGGCTATTGCATGCTGCAACATTTGCTACATGTGATCAATCGTATATATTTGATTGGTCTCATATAAATAAAAAGGATTGGCTGGCTCAGAGCATTTGGCCTACATTTCACTGTTTTGCTCCTGAAGCTGAGCTGGATAGAAGTGTGAAAAAAACCAGCTTGTGAAAGCCCTGATGTTGACACAGTTATGTCAGCAAAAAAAAATTTTTGTCTGGATAACTAATTTCCTTTTGAGGGATGCGTTCCTTTCATGCTCTTAGTTGTGGCTTCCACTGCTGTACTGGCAAGCCCCATCTTGAGTAGATCAGACAATGCATAGATGATAAGGTATACAGTCCAGCTTGGCTGTGACTCAAGCTGTATGGTGCTGGCACCTACTCAATCTAGGTAGTAGTCTGATGACCTTGGTGCAACTTCTAGGAGTGGTATGCATCTACTGCAAAGTCTAGGCTTGAAGAAAATGCGACAGGCTTCTGACCTGCCTCTAATTTGGGATGCTGCAGCGTGTGCTCAGGAGTGCGTTCACCTCAGCTTACTTCAATTCCAACATATAGCGCACGGTGCAGTGGAAGATGCAGTGGTTTGGAGGAGAGTGGATGTTCCTTTAGGTCAGATGGCAAATGCAAGAACGTACGCAGGATGCCCCATGTTGTGTAATATGTCTCTATATCTGCCTTAGACCATGTGAGATTCCACAGGTCTAGTGTCACCATAAAGTTAACTCACCAGAGTGATCTAAATTGACTTAACCAAGCCTAAAAGTGACAGTTCAGTACAGATAAGCCCTTCATTTTAAAGTTGGTTATTTACCCTGGATCAGCCTGTGTGAGTCACAGCATCTGACCTGAACAGCCCATTCCACTACCTGGGTAAGGATTTGTCTGGCTCTGTCCTTTTTGCCATTTTTAAACTCCTCATGCAGTCAAGACTAGTAGAAGGAGGCTGGGAATTGTTGTGCCTTCCCTCCTGCTCTCAGTTTTAACCTTTAGTCATTTCACTTTCAGCCAAAATTTCTGAAAGCCCTTTCCTCCCAGTTTGTGCACTAAAGATTATGAAAAGCTAATGAGAAAAGCTAAAACTCATTTTCTCAGAAAGAATAATTCCAACTCTCTCCTGTGGCAAATGAGAAAATTAGGCAAACGTAATGCATTTGTCATAGACTCAGCTGAATATGCTATGTTTTATTCAGCTTCATGTAAGGGTACTGTAATAAAGGTCTGGGCATAAATCCCTGACAGGTTAATGACGACTCCAACATTCATTTCTACAGGGCTTGTCAGAGCACTGTAGTTTTCCAGATAGAGGACTGGCAGCCTGAGCCCAAGGGATCCTGGCAACAGAGGAGGTGGGATGGGTGGGTATCTATGAATGTTGCAAGAGAGGATCATGTCCACAGATCTCTACCTAATGACTGCACCCAGCCCTGCTGTGGACCCTGTGAGCTTTGGCCAGATGGGTCTATGAATCAGGGTACCAAACATACTATAACTCATTTGACTTCTGGTTGTTGCCCCCAGTTCTCTAGTAAACATATGTCTAGTGTGACCAAGGTCAAGTCACTTCTCCCATCTCTCAGTTTCTGCCTCAGGAAAAGGTAAGAAATAGTGCTTCTTGTCCTTAGTATCGTGTTAAGATCCAGCACTGGAAAACTTCTTATATATATGTTCTGAATGTTACTGATGATCCCAGAATGCTGAGACAGTGCAGCGCAGTAAATCTAGTCTGATAAGACTGAAATATTTGTGAGTGAATTACCTACACTGTAGAGGCTATTCTCCATTTTTCTGTCTTGCTCAGTTTTTATGCTTTATTCCAATGTGTATTTGAATCCCTTTGCACTGCCCAACCTCATGCTACCATTTCGGTAGAGGAAGAGAAAAGGCTAAATTCATGGCTGTAACTGCCTTGAAGCTGACCACCAGGTTCTGCTTTTGGCTCCTGTAGAGTGCCTGAGGCTGGGACCAACCTGTAAAGCTCACAGGCTTTGGTGTTCCTGTTCCAGGTGCTTTGCTGACATAGTGAGGTAGACAAACAGAGCCACTGTATGTCCTCAAGAACCTAGGTATAGCAGTGACAATAAGAGAGAGATACTTAAGATTAGGAGAAATTTGCATTCATGCCGGTGTAATAATTTCAGACCCCTGGAAAGGAATGGGGTTGTCCCCTCTTTTTTTTTTAAAGCTGCTATAGACCGAAGCTGCATCCCCAAGAAAGCAATGACTATGGATTTGCACAGAAAGGCATGCCTGTCAGAGGGGAAAAGATTATAAAAAAGTAGTTTACTAGAAGGAAATTTGGTTTCAATGGAAAACACACATCCAACAAAATGCCTGGAACAATTTGACTGCAGCAAATACCTGACTTTATGCTTCAGTCAAAGATAAGCTATCAGGCTGACTGAGGAAGTAATGGAATGAAATTATACTGTCTGTGTTACGCTGGAAGGGCAGAATAAATGATCCCCAGACTTTGTGGTCTCAAAGGACTGTGGCATTTTCATGAATTTTCTACACAGTGTTGCTTGCAGCCAGACAAGACACCTGCTAGCTCATTCTTCCTGTCTTGCCTCTGCTGTTTGGGTCTGTTGCCAAGCCTGACGTGGTAGGGGTAGAAAAAGAGTGCAGTAGGGCTAGATCGACAGAAAACATTTCCAGCAGTGATAGAAAGGTAGCGGAGAGAAAAGCTGCTTCCCTGAATACTTGTGTATGTCTGGGCTCCTCCACTTCTGCTCCTGGCACTTCTTTTGGATGACCCTAACCAAGTCCCCTCTTCTCTCTCTTGAGGCTTTTTTACAAAGGAAAACTGAGGAAAAAGTCATCTAAGTGAACTAAAAGCATGAATTTCAAATAGGTGAATCAACTGCTTTAAAGTGGACACCTTTAGTAAGAATTAGGGTGGGCTAAATTAAATGTCCTTCAATTTGCTTTGGAGGTGAAGTATACTGCGGAGAATAAACATACCTTTAAGTTAAAATGCCCACGTGGGGCTTTAATGTGATTTTATTAAGTTTTTAAAAGTTTCATTAGCTTGCAAAGTTCATTTAAATTAGGTTTCCAGAGCATGCCCATGTAGGCAAACCCATAGTTTCTCCCACTGATGAAATGGGGACCTTTCTACCTTAGAAAAGCGATGCTGCCAGACTCAGTTCATTCATACCTAGCAAGCAGTTTGCTCTGTGGGACACACGAGACAAGACGTGCATAGTTCTCTCTCGTGAGTGCAGCAGACGCAGGCTTTGGGCAGCTGCGTATGGCTCTGTGTGAGGGTCCCCACTGCACCCTTCTCCCAGACGCCTGCCTGCTGGCAAGGACGGTGCCATCACCTGCATGAAGCCGTACCTGAGGCGGCAAAACGCTGGTTCTGCTCTTTCTTCTGCCACCAGCTTCCCATGTAGCACACGTACCTACCTGCTAGAAATCGGGCCATAACCAGGTATATGCATTTACTTTTTAATGTGCTCTGAAGGCGAGAGAGGGATTTGCAGGCGTGTTGTGAGCATCTGATATGGGCAACTTTCCTGTGCCATTTCATTATGGGAACTCAACTGCAGCAGATTCCTGGAAACCTGATCTCTGAGATAAATGTGGAAGAACTAAAATGGCAGTATCTGTCCAGTGCTTCAGACTTTCAGTTCAGAGGCAGGTCAGAGCCTCCCTGACCTGGAACAAGGCTGTCAGTATAAAGATAGCTGCTCTCAGTCATAGGCACCCAGTGGGCCTGGTTGGAGGCAAAAGTTACATTAAACAGCCACGCTGCTTTCAGAGTCACATGAGACCTACTGACATGCATTTTCTAAGAGACTGATAACATTTAAAGCTCTTCGAGTAAACTATTTGCATTCCATTTATAACAGGATATTCACCCCACTGCTTGTCATGGGAATGAAGCACACTGATCACCATCCAAATGCCCAAAGATTTGCCATCTCAGAAATATTCTCCTGGAGAGTAAAATACACATCTTCATTGTTAAATTCTGTCTCATAAGTAATACTGCAACAGATTCTCCTACAAAGGTGTCACGTTTAAGAGAGCACCCATCCTACTAACCACAGCAGCCTTTTTCCAGATGGCATTTAGAATGCAATATAGACCAGGGGCTTTGCTAACCAACCCATTATTCAATTAATTAGCACTTATAAATTAAGTATGTGCCTAGCAGAGTGTGTCTTTCCATGTGGCAGGCCTCTTCTCACAGTGCAGCAAGGAAGGACTGTGAATCAGTGGGTCACCCCAGGTGACATGCAGGCCACCTCAGTCGGTCGTCTTGGCTGAAAAATGAGAGGCGATTCCCATGTGCTAGGAGGCTGCATCCAAGTAAGGAGCTCAGAGTCGAAGATCCAGAGCTCTTTGTATACTCTTATAGGCTAGAATGTTGTTTGGTGGTGTTGACATGTGGGTGACTGCTCAAATACCACCATGACAGTAAGATGAACACGTAGCTAGGTACCTCACTCATCAGATACACTGCTGTGTGTCCACTGAAATCTATGGCCCACTTGTTACTGCACGCCCCACGGGAAGGCTGATCTGTGGGCCCCCTGAGGCTGGTGGCAGCTTACACGGCAGGACCAGAGACAGCTTTAAACCATCTTGCTGAACCCTGAGGAAACCTATCAGCGCAAAGCACAGTGCAGACTACAGCTGTTCATGTGTGTGGCTATGAGACCTGCCCTTACCTCTGCACAGTCGCTGGCCTCTAAAGCTCACTTGGGTGAACTTGCAGAGGCTGCAGTCACACCACCAAGCTGGAGGGTGAGGTGCAACATGCCGGATACAAACTCCTTCTCCAAAGCGAGACACGGATTAGGTTTGGGACTATGCCCAGTTTACTTAGCTGTCAGTGTACTCGCTGGCTTGGGAAATCCCAAGGCGGCAGCCTGCTGGCACCTGGGAGGTCACATCAGTCACTCTGTACTTGCCCTGTTCTTAGGCTCTTTTTCCACATATTTGCTACTGGACATAGCTGGAGAAAACATAGTGGATTAAATGGACCTTTGGTGCGTTCCAGGTATAGCCAGTCTTATGTTCTTACATTCGACAAAACTAGCTTGTAGTAAAATTGGTTAGCTAAGGCTGTTTTGGTATTGAGTGTTCATTTGTGAAGTGTTTTGAACATCAGGTGATAACAGCTAATCTTTGATTACCAGTAGTGACTGCTTTTTCAAAAGGAAATATGGGTGTGGAGAAAAGGGAATTTCTGTTCAGTTCCTGATCCTCGTTGCCTGGGGAATACTTTTTAATATGCAGAAGAAAGAGATTTGCATGTTGGTATTTTGGGGTGTTTCCCATGAGAAAAAAAGTGCAACTCAAAACTGTAGCTGACTTGGGGGTCTTGTTGTGATTATATCTGCCAAAGGTTTATGCTATTCAGCTGATAAATAGGGTTTAAGTAACAGAAAACCAAAGGTATCACCTTATGTAAATAACAGCAGCATCACTCCATGCACTGTCTTCCTCTACCTGTCCCATTCTTAGACCAGATGTGAGGGAGTGGTTTGCTTATGGTGTTCACTTCCCTCTGCCCATAACTTGCGGTGTCTTATTCAGCCAGAATTGATAGTTTCTGAGAAATGCCTGATGGATCTGTGGACAGCAGTGACACAAGTGCCCAGCTCTCGTCATGCCTTTGCAGAACGGATCCGCTTTGATGCGGGTCTGGTACAAATATCCATGTCAAATGTATCCTGGCTATCTGAGCAGAAAGGCTGAACTGTGGAAAGTCAAAGCAGATTTTCCAAGGTACACAAGCATCTAAAAATACAAACTGAGGCCAACTCAACTTTTCAAATCATCCACACAGGTCAGGTCCTTAACTCCTACTGATTATAATGAGAAAGACTTCAGTGCATTTTAAGCTCCTGTTAGATGTGTGTCTGCCTCCTTTGGCCTGTATGCGAATGCCTCTCAGGCTGTGTGACATGCTGTGGTCCACGCAGGACCGCTTAAAAGAGAAAAGGGAATTTCAGACTCCAGCGTGGTTACCACAGCACTGAATTTATGCCAGGGGAATGAAGACAGATAGCTCCCATCACGGCTGCATAATGTCTTTTGTCACAATAACTGGATGTTGAGGACTGGAGAGAGATTCTCCAGTCAAAATGTGTTTGTTTTTCACATGTGTTTTGTCACTGTGTTGCAGGTGAGGATGCAGTGTTGGTCATCGCAGGATGTTGCAGTGAAACCAGACAACCCGAACCAAAGCAAAGACCACCAAGAAGCCCACAGTGGACAGCAGGCTTCCCAGTTTGCAGAGTCATCTACCTTCAGTTGGTAAGAACTTTTAGCGTGGACAATGCTGGAGTAATCTTTAAAAATTATCACAGGCATCTATGAGTTGTTTTAGGGAGAGGACCTCCCATGAGGAGAAGGAGAAAGGCCTCTGGCAGGCACTGTAAATCATGTAGCATCCCACTGTGGCCCTGACTGAACAATTAAAAGAAGATGTTTGGGAACAAGTTGAACCCTAACTTGCCATTCCTTTGCCAGCTCCTGTGTGGTGCTACTTAGATAAGTCTTGCTCCTGATGGCTAAAGATAGAAATGTTTTTCCACTCTGATTTTGTTTTTCTTTTTAAACTCTATTAGAGCAGGCCTCAAAATAGTTTTGGAGTTTATTTAGTTCTCGTTCTTTGACTTGGTTTCTCGCTGGACGTCCCAGACTGGCTGGCCCTGGAGACAGCAGAGCTCTAACTGGGGCAGCTGAGCAGGCTGGTGCCCAAATACAACCTGCCATCAGAAACCCCTTACAAACCATGCATGGTTAGGAGTGAGTGGAGAGTGAAACCTTGTGTTCTTGCTGCCAAGACAGAAAACTAATGACAGCCTGTTTTAATGCTGCGTAGTGCTGCTATATCCAGTAGGAGCCGAATGGGGACCATTTTGTTTGGACCAGGAGGGGTGAAGCCAAATCAGTCCCCTAGACTTGCAGCTGCTGGCTGCATCGGGAGCTCACGCAGCTGCCTGAGCTCGGTGGCTGCCTACCAGGAAGTTGGCTGCTGCTCCAGTAAGGGCTCCAGGTGCCCGTTTTCACAAAACATGTGCTGCTCTTGCCAGCTTCATAGCTAGTTCCTGGGTAATGCTCCTTCCCTGTGTGGTGGTCACTTCCAGATGTGCCAAGGAAAACAGGGTGGATTTCGTGCAAGAAAGTATTTTTGTATTATTTTCAGTGAGGAGATGGAGAGTCATTTTTCCTGCATCAGCCAAAAAGAGAAATTCTGGCAATATGGTTTGACTTCTGCTGCCTTCACAAGTTGCCTTTGCCTCCATCAGAACAGTGTTGATAGCTGGCAGGTTTCACTGCTGGTGGCTGTGCTCAGCCGGAGGAAATCTATACCATCCACCAGAACTATTTATCCCAGTTATCAAACACCAGGTACACAGCACGTTGTCTCTATCGCATCCCCCTTTTCTGTCTCCAGCTGCCAGCCAGTCCACCCCAGAAACCATCCTTTGTCTTGCATCTAGTCTCCAGTTTAACACAGAGTGAATCTTTTCTCAGTCACTGAGCATATAGGCCTTCTTCTGCCAGGATTGGTCCAAGATCTTACATCAGTTGGTCATTGTTGCAGGGAAGAATGGCTCAGCTCACGTAGGTTAAACCAAATCAGGATTTAAATGGTTTATTGTTTTATTAAGGACATGTAATTAACTGACAATCAGTGAACTATACATTCAAGATCTATGTCAGCAATACAGCAGTTCAACCACAACGTTAGACACTTAGAAAACACTTAATAAATTCCTGCACGTTCCTAAACACACTTCTGTAACTAATCTGCAGAAGTTCTCATCCCACACACGCAGGCACCCACCCTTCTCTCACTGGCAGGGGGGTCACTTCTGGGAGTGCAGGTCCCCCCTGCTTACACCTCGCTCCCACTGGAGCTTTGGCCGCTCCAGCTCTACGGGTGCCCACGCTATTCCCTACAATCAGCTAATACACCCACTGGTGGGAAGGCATCCCAGCAGGTCACCCCCACACCCCCAAAGTGTGGGTCCCTACATGCTTTACCCCCCACAGGATCAGGCCACGCGCTGGGTGTCAGCTGCTGATGGTGTCTCATGGATGGGGAAGCTGCTGCATCTGGTCTTGGCAGAGGTTGTGATGTGCCAGACTGGGTTTTGACTGCTGCTGTGTTCCCAGTCCGAGCTCCCTCCCTGCTCCATTACAAATTTTTATGCTGCTTTTATACAGCATTTCAGACCAACTCATTCTTTCTTTCAAAATTGTCTTTGTCGCTCCCTGGTTACCATTTAAGCCAGCTGATGGCTGCCATCCTCTTTAGCACGATCAGTTGAGGACTGATGGTTGTTTCTCTTTTCAGCAAGATCAGCTTTGGGCAAATGCCCTCTCAGACACTTTTGGGTTTTCCATCTGCACATGCTGTTTATACTCACTTATCTGTCTTAACAGCTGTTGTTTTCCACATCGTTTTGCCAAGGGTGAGCTGTGCAGGCACCTCCACAAGTTGTATCACACAACTATCAAACTGATATTAAAGAAAAGAATACTGGCCCCATGGCTGGATTTGGGGGGAGGTTATTTCTATATAAATTTACTTCCTCACTGCCTACCAGTTCCTGATTTTTTGAACTTAGTTATCTCAGCTTGCATAGCTATATGCAATTAATCTGTTCAAATGCAGTCATTGTGCTCAGAGGACCAACCACATATGTCTATAAGCCTAATCCCTAGTGACCCCACATCTGGGGGTGGGGACGAGGAGGGGAAGGAGGAAGACTTGAAAGCTCTTTTTGTCATACTGTGTCCTGGGAGACTACAGACCCTGCTTGGGCTAGTGTAATGTGCAGCAGCCCCTGAGCGGGCTCTGTTTCTTCTGAACCTCCCATGCAGAAGATCAGAGGGCAGTCCTAAGGCAGTGCCCTCAGAACTGGGAAGCTGGCGTGGGGACCACATGCCAGCAGTCGCTTCACGGGGACACTGAGGGCAGTTCTCGAGGGTCGCTGCTCTCCCCTTCAAGACCCCTTGCAGCTCCCAGAAGGGTGTAAAATGCTCGTGTGCCACCCGGCCTCTCACTCGCAGCCTGCAGGGCTGCGGCAGCTCTCATCGCCCATTTTGTTCCTCGCCCTCTCTCACCTGTTGTGTGTGATGCAGGCTTGGTGCCAAGCTCTTGAGCAGCTGCCCTTTTCCAGCGCCCGGGCATGCCAGCCTGAGGAGGCCCAGCCCCATTTGTTTGCAGTGGCAGCCCATGAATAGTAACTACTTGAGGCCATTTTGCACACTTCTGTCATCTTATAATTAGCACTTGGTCCCGCAGACTGCGAGAGTCCCTCTCCCCCAGCATGCCTCTCTCCTTCCTCTGCTGCATATCGCAGCATCATCCACAGCCACCTTCAGAGATGTTTCTAGATCATGTCACCCAAACTTCATGCGTGTGATCATCAGCCACGCAGTCTCATTTCCCCCCACAAATAGCACTAATGGGCAGAGTAGTCACCAAGCTGGACAAATCCTCACTTTGCTATGCTCTGTGCCGGGCCCTTCTCTTTCGCCTCTACATCAGAAGTAATTGTCCACCCTCCTGCCCTGTAGCGAGACACCTCTCCTTGCCCTAAGTGCTTTCTCCCAGTCCTGCAAGGCAGCTTTCCCCAGCCCTGTCCTTCCTCCTGCAGCTAATCTCCTGGACATGCATTGCTTTGCACATTTTGTTCTTGGCAGTTTCAAATGTTGCCTCAGGCCCCTATCACCTTAAAAAATCAGATCATATAGTGGTGGCCTTAGAGATGGCCTGATTGATATCTGAGCAGCCAAACAAACAGTAAATTTGAATAAAATTGGGCATCCCGTTGCCTAGTAATTCTGCCAATTCTGAGAGGATAATTCACTGACACCGAGTAAAGTGCGTGTCCTGAGCATGCATGGGACTGAGGCTTCGGGTGTGTAAGGGTTTGCAGGAACGGTGTGCAACCCTCATGAAGGGCCTTTTGCCCATTCCAGATCCTGCACACTGCAGCCCATCACAGGGCTTTGGTATTGCTGGCCACTGCCAACCCAGCAGGGTTTCTCTGTGTATTTATACAGAAATACAGACGCTTGCAGGAAGAGGAGAGAGTTTCCCAGTGATCCTTAAACAAACACTGATGAAGCCAGAAGCCCCTGCAGCTCAGCTTCCACCAGCACCACTAGAGCTTGTAGTGACAGTGAGAATGCGCCCAGAGGAAGATCATGTTTCTGGGTGGCCATTTACCATGTAAATGGTGATACAATTATTTAGATATTCTCTAGCTGCTTTCTCCAAACTCATTCTCTGTGGTCTTAGGAAATAATGCTGTGGGAGAGTGAACTCCCATTCAGACCTTCCCTGATTTGAGTATCACCACAAACCTGCCTGTTTTATTTTGGATCACCTCATTGCTCGGGCAGAGGGTGAGGAGAGGAGAGCTGCACTGACTGCTGCTGTTGCATGTGCCCTGAACTAATAACTTGTGTGGTGTTTTCCTCTGCAGACTAGATGAGCTGAGTCCTGGCCGACAGATAATGCCAGACACAGCACTCAAGGGTAGACTGTTTAATGAGTAGACTTCGTGCTTGGACGACACCACCACACACTCACACATCATTCCCAAACTGCTGCCCTTTGTAGGGTAGCATACCTGGGCCGTAAATTGCCCCCAGGGCATTAGAAGGAGAGTTGGTTCAGTTCCCCAGTGGCCAGTGCAGGCCTGGCCGCCTGGCAGCCAAGAGAAACTGCCTAGCTGGCTACAGCAGCAACTGCACTGCGGTCTGGGAGTTAAAAATGGGTGGTTTTTCCTCCAGCGGTGCTTGTCTATTTATTGGCTTGATTGTAATCACAGCCGCCTTAACTTGTAACTGATACTGTCCTCCCTGCAGCGCAGATGATGTTCGCTTTGGTATCGGATACTGCTGTCTGTGTTTGCTTTTGTTATCACCCACCATCAGCAGGTCTTTTTAAAAGACCATCTCTGACTAGACACCAAGGAGAAAAGAGAGATGCCATTTACCCTCTTCCCTCTAGGTGATCAGCTCTCTCCCGTCACATAAATGCCGCCGAGAGCTGATTCTCCTAACCTAGGATGAAAAATCCGTGTGGCACACCTAGCTCCCATTGATCATGCGTAACGTATCACGGAGCATTAGGCAAACTGGACACTCCCAATCGAACACACACAGCCTTCTAGGCACACAACCGCTCTATACCTCCTGCGCGATACCCGTCCTCTTTCTAACCCACAAGCCTGCATGGCTTGGAGAAATCTGGTCGTATGCCTAAAGCTAAGGAGGCCATGCTCAGCTGCTGCCATGAGTGGTGACGTGACCTTGAGGGCGTCTGGCCTGTGTGGACCCAGCGTGGCTCCAGTAGGCTAAGGCTGATGGCCTAAAAAAGGAGGTCCTCTCAGTCAGCTCTGTCAGGGGCTGGTTCTGGGTCGTAGCCATGGATCACTCGGAGAAGGGTGCCACATTACGACTTGTCCCCTGACAGCTAGCTTAATGGCTTAGGGAGGGCAGGAGATGATGGTGGCCAGACTCCTCCTTCTTGAGATCTGACAAGAGCATGCTGAGGTTGGTTGGTTGGGTGGTCCTCAATTTCAGGCTAGGTCATTCTTGCAGGTAACCTAGGTGGTACCAAGGAAAGGCCCATCTTATATGCATTCATCCTGATTCCCAGACCAAAAACAAAAAAAAAGGAGGATGGAATGAAAGTTGAGAGAACATGTCAGTATCTTAAGGGCAAGAAAATATGTGGAATACAATATTGCAACCAAATAGGAAATTCAGAGGTAAATCCATGTAACTTTAACTGTCCTGTAACGGTGCCATGGGGTCAAGGCACGTTAGTTACTTGTGATCACAGAGCAGATTAGCGACGGTGCATTAAATGCCCTTTTCGGTTTTTTTTCTGTTTTCCTGCAAGGTGCAAGTCTAGGACTGATGAGACCGGGGCAGCAGGATGAGTTCCCAGGTCGAGATGCCGAGGCCCCCGGCGTGCTGGCCTCCCCCAGCTCCTCGCTGGCAGGACAGAAGGTAACCCCGCTCGCCCCCCGCGTCCCCGGGAGGGCGGTGCCGGACTCGGGAGAAGCACCGTGCCGCAGCGGTGGCACAGCCCGCCGGCGTTGCGGGCCCCGGGGAGCCGCAGGCCTGTTGCCCGGTGGACCCGGGCGGGCGGCGGCGGCGGCTCCGGCGGCGGCTTCGCTTGGGGACGACGCCTGCCCTGCGGGTCGGGTCGGGTCGGGCCGGGCAGCGCCGGGTGTCGTCCGCCGCCGGGGCTGCCCTGCCGGCAGCCGGGTGCCGGCGCGGCCCCGGGGCCGGGGGCGGCAGAGGCGCTTGTGCACCGCCCGGAAGGTCGGTCACCCTGCAAGGGCGGCCGCGGCCTGTTGCTCCCCAACCGCCCCGTCCCCGCTGCAGTCCGCCGGGGTGGGCGAGCGGGCAGGCAGGTCCCGCTCCCCGCCGCGCCCCCGGTTAGCCTCTGCCTGCCTGTCCGTCCGTCCGTCCGTCCGTCCGCCTGCCTCTCCCGGCAGGTGCTTCCAGCACAAAGGCGGCGGAGCGCGGCGGCGTGTGCATTCGATATTCCGCAGCCGGGTTACACGTGAGCCAGCCGGAGCGTGGCGGGGCCGGGAGGAGAGGGGCGGGCGGGCGGGCCGGTGCGGGGCAGCGGCGGCAGGAGGACGAGGAGGAGAAGGGAGGAGGAAGGCGGTGCTCGGCGCCCGGCCGATCGGCCTCTGCTGCGGCGCTGCCGGCTGCCCGGCCCGGCCTCTGCGGGAACCGGGACCCGCAGGGAGCGGGGTGGGGGTGGGGGTGGGGGTGGGGGGTGTCCTACACTTCCAGGCGGGGCCCCGCCGCCCCGGCACGAGCATGCACGCGCCCGCGCCTACAGGTGTGCAGGCGCGTGCCTACGCACCTGCGCCCGCGTGCAGGCGCAGCCACGCGCGCGCAGACGCGCGTGCAGCCACCCGGCGGGCAGGGGCGCGCGCCCACCCACCTGCATTCCCCCCACCACCACCACCGTGCGCGCGCCCGCGGGCCCGCACGTGACCGCCGCAACCCGCCCCGGCCCGGCGGCGGGGCAAGAGCTCAGGTGCGCGGCGGCGGACACGGACACGGACACGCGCTGCCGCCGGTGCCGCAGCCTCCCCCTCCCGCCCTGCCGCTCGCGCGGCCGGTGCGCCCCCCCCCCCCCGCCTCGGACCCCGCCCGCCGCTGGGCCACGCCCCCTCCGCGCGGCAGGCGCCGCCCCCCGGGCCTTCTGCCGGCGTCCATTGGCGAAGGCAGCGGCGGGGCGGAGCCGGCGCTGTATATGAAGGGGCGCGGCAGGCGGGGAGCGCGGCTGCTCTGTGCCCCGTGGGCTCCGCTCTGCTCCCCTCGCCGCTGCTCCCGCCCCTGCCCCCGGTCGCTTCCCCACCCCCCTCACGCTGCCCCGCAGCGCGGGCGGGCGCACCCAGACCACCCCGGTGCCGCGGGGCACGGAGCCCGGCCGGGGCCTGCCCGCGCCGCCCACCGAGGGCTAGACCTTTCCCCGCCGCTCGCCCGCCCCCCCGCTCGCCATGGCCCGCGGGAAGGCCAAGGACGGCGACGGCAACTGGAAGAAATTCATCTGGAACTCGGAGAAGAAGGAGCTGCTGGGCCGCACCGGAGGCAGCTGGTGTGAGTGCCGGGCCGGGGGCGGCGAGGCCGGGTCGGGGGGCGGCGGCGATGCGGCGGGCACTGCAGCACGGCCCGCGGCGCCCCGCCTCCGCCGGCTGCGGCGGGGCTGCGGCCCCCGGGGAGGGGGACGGGGACGGGAGCGGCGCGACGCGTCCCCCCGCGGAGCGGGGGGGGGGAAGGGGGGCGTGGGGCGCTGCCCGCCTAGGTTCGACCTCAGGTGGGGCCGGGGGTGAGGGAAGGTCGGCCCCCGGCCCCGGGATGGAGCCTGGGGCGGGCCGACCTTGGCGAGGGCGCCTCGTCCTTGGGTCTCCTTCCCCGGTGGCTGGCCCGGCCCGGGAGCATCGCCGTCGGGGGAGTCTGCCCTCCCAGCCGTCATCTGTCTGCCTTAGACTTCGGGGTGCCTTTCCTTTTCTTCCATCTTCTCCGGATAAAGAAAACCGAGCTAATTTTACCTCGTCGAGAGAGAACAATTGGCTTTTAATGCCTCCGCAAGAAGGAAATGGCTATATGTGTGTTCGTGATTAAATGCTCATGATGTATTTATTAGGTGCTGTACAAATAGCACTTAGACTAAGAGGCTTTTAACGTTTTCTTTACGCAAATAGACAGTCTTCCAGTTGCTGCCAACCACAGCTGGTGTGCCACCCTTGCGATGTTGAATTCGGCTCCTGTTGTAATGGATCAGCCGGAGGTGCCACGTCCGGAGCTGCCAGCTTTAGCTCTGGCGGGCGGGCGGACTAGAGCAGGCTTCTGCTGTATCTTTACGTGAGCAGAATTAGGTTGTGGGTGCGCATGGATAGGTATTTTCTGCTCCTGAGGCACCAGGCAACTGCGCAGTGCTTCAAACGCGGAGGCTGAACCAGGTCCTTCTCCCAGAGCGCCCGTACTTATCCGCCTAGGACTGATTTCCATTTGCGGAGTCGATCTGCAGGCTGATGATCCGATTCCTCTGTTATAAACCTACCTGTTGCGGGAAGCTTTCTCGTTCAACCTTGTTGTGCTCGGTTGCTAGGCCCGCTGTGCGTTTTCTGAGACCTCGGAGTGTTTTTGACCTTTAAGGTGTCTTTGGCGTTAAGAGCATCCTGGCTGGGAACCTGATTAAATAAGCTACCTCCCAGCGTTTGCCTTCTGATGTTACAAAACTCAAAGGCGTTACGCTGCAGACAACAGCATTAGTGTTTGGTTTGTTACAACAGCACCTCCTATGACCATGCTCTGGAAAAAATTTCCACACGTCCCTGACGTCACAGCCATTTGCTTTACGCTGCCTGGATACCAAAGAGTGCTTTTAACTCCTGGAGCACCACGTTACCGCACCGAGCTCTGTCCTCCAGCCCTGGCTGCCTCCCCTGCTTCAGGTGCATGTGAGGAAGACGAGAGGATGGAGTGCCTTTCTGACAGTGGCCCTCAGCCTTCGTGTCGCTGGCTGTCCCTCCTGCTCGCCTGTCTTTCATAGACTTGAAAAGAAAGCTACCAGAACTGCCTGCTTTCATTGGGAGGCTTCTCCAGTGATGAAGGTTTTTTTTACGATAGAGCTGGGGAGCGAGGAGGAATACTTCTGCCTACCGCTTCCTCAGCTTCCCTTGTAGCTCATCGCTTCAAGTCCTTCAAATAAACCTCCTATTTTTTTATTTGCAATTAGATGAGGACAGTCCGAGATCAAGCAGGCTCTCTTTCAAGTACTCTTTGGCCTCTCTGCTGGCCTGCTTGTTCCTGCAGCCTGATTAGCATAGAGTTGCTTGGCATGGGCTGGCTTATCCTTCCTGTAGGCGGCCTGGTGATGCCTAGTACAGCATGTTACTGTGCAGTTAATCAGTTGAGATAATCCTTGTAACTGGTAACTGATACCCAGAGTCTGAGCCATGCTGCATCTCTAGGTTCTTAGCCACTCCCCCCTAAAATTATTCTAGGCATGTCCCTTTAGACCAAAACTATATTCAAGCTTTCATTATGTAACTCACTTTTTAATTGGTATGAGCAGTGCTGGAGTGCCTTTGTAGACATACAAGGCTGGTAAACGTGCGGTACTGTGACATGTCTGAGTGCTTTCCTACATTTGAGATTGAGCATTGGAACTAATCTGGGCCCGAATTCTGCTCCCGTTGTCTTTAATGGAGGGGATAGCCCGAATTACTAGGGGATGTCCAGCTTTGCAATCGCTTGTAAACTGGAATGAAACATTTACTGTAGACTCTCCTGGAAATAGCTTTGAGGCCCAGAGCTTTGCGGAATGGGTGTCCTTCAGAGCACACCCGTGGTATGGATTCTTGCCCTTGGGCACTTGCTTCGCTGAACGTCTGTCACCTGTGATAGTGTGCGATGGTGGTACTGGGTCAGCCAAGGGATCTTTTAAAATATGGAAAAACTTCGTTTAGTCTTCATGTTTTACAATCGCAAATCCTGATTCGTGGATTTCTAGGTTTTCAGGGGCTCATGCTTTCAGTCCTCCAAACAACTGGAGTGAGTTACATTTTCTGTCTGCATCAGGGCGTAATCTCACTGTTAAATATATGCCTCTGCAAACAGGGCTTGCTATCTGAATTCAGCGTGGTGGGCTCTTCCTTGCAGGTGGCAAAGGTTGGAAATTTTGTCCTGAAATGTGACTGCCTTGAGGGCTTGATTTGATTCTTCTTTGTTTTCTCTTGCAGTTAAGATCCTCCTCTTCTATGTCATCTTCTACGGTTGCCTGGCAGGTATATTCATTGGGACCATCCAAGTGATGTTGCTCACTGTCAGTGAATTTGAGCCCAAATACCAGGATCGAGTGGCACCTCCAGGTAACTAAATAGGAGGCCCATGTTTGACTTGGTGCAAGCTGTTCTGGGGAGGCGGGTTGGTTACTCACCTCAAGAAGGAGGATGAAATAAGCATGTCGTTGCTGCAACACATTTGTAGGGGGTGGGTATGTTCTCAGCCTTCTGTGTTAACAGTACTGAGGCTTGAAGGCAATCCTGCTAGAATTAAAGGTTGCATCACATGAAATATGCCTCCTGTCTGAGAGGAGCTCAAACCTGGTTTGCTCTTCCCTTCCCCTAAAACAAAGCGATGGAGTGAGGCTAAGAGGCTTCACTTGAGAACGAGTTGTATGAAGAAGCTGGATTCAGGTTTTTTTTTCCCCTAGCCACTGTGTTCCCATGGGTAAGTGAAGGGACAAAGGTAAAATGTTAGCTTTATCAGTGAATCTGCGGTGCACAAGGAGAAAGGGGACGGTACCAACTCTGGGTGTGCTTACTGAATTGTATTAGCCAACACTGAACTACACGGTGTGATGTAGAGGAGATGGTTGCATTTACTAATGGGTATTTCAATTGAATGTGTTGTGGGAGGTTAAAAGCAGGTCTTGTAGTTGCTGATGCATGACCTATAAAATAAGTCTCTGCTCAAAATTAAAACAATCAGTCGAGCAGTGTCTGTGGCCAGCCTGCCTTGGGTAGGGGCAAATGGAGTAACTAGCCCTTGCCGCAGGTTTCCCTGCTCTGCCTGTCCTGGCTCTGCTGTGCTATCTGATTCCCGCCGCAGCCAGCGGCAGCTCGGAGCGTGGGGGGGGAGCTGCGCAACTGCTGCTTTCCCACATTACAAATGACCTTGAGGCTGGCTGGCACTGGGGATGGTAACGATCTGTCTCCAGTTGCTCTGTAAAACAGTTCAGAAGCTTTTAATAACAGTGGTATTTAAGTGACAATTGTGAGGCTGATGGCTTGTAGCTACAGAAGTTGGCTCTAGTGTTGCACGGTGTCTTAGAGCCCCGCTGTCTGCAGTGCTATGCTGTGATTATTCCCTGCTCTTAACAACATGAGGAACGTTACCATCACCAAATGGTGTTTTAAATTGGCAAAGAATCATCTTTTTCAGATAACTGCTCTTCCACCAGCACTTTTTAAAGACAGAAAAGAGACTGGAACTGCTGTGTTAGTGTGTGGCACTTCTTAATGTACCAACATGGCTGGGGTAAATGCTGTCTTAAGCACCGAAAGTGGCTGTTTCTGTCTCTGCAATGGGCTCTGACATTTGCAGGAAAGACTAAACTGTCACTGATACTGCCCAGAGCCATTAGCTGCATCTGAAAAGCCAACACGGCTAACAGTGGAGTAGTTGTTACTTTAATAATGTGTTTTTCCCCGGCCGAAGCCCAGTGGTCTCACCAGACATGAAATAATTAGCGAAGAAGCCCATGGATCTTGGGTCACATCCAGATAGACCTGCTGTTTAGCCTGATGTCACATAATTACTCATTCTAGGTAAACTGTTCGCTTTCTGTGTAATAGCAGTTTGCGATTCCAATTTCAAAGCAACTCTGGTAAAATTTCTGTGTAAGATTTCAGCCTGCAGAGGTTTTTTTTATTCATCTCTCAATTGCATGCTGCACCAGTTTTTCTGGGGCTTACCCTTTTTTTAACCAAAAGAAGGAACTGAATCTTGAGACCCTCTTGTAGCATATACTACGGAAATCAAAATGGAGGAAGAATGAAAAGGTCGTAGGGGATCTTTGTAATGCGCTTTCAGGACATGTACTGAAATCATGGGATCCCACTCCTTGAATATATGACAGTAGGGACCCCAATAAACAAGGGTTTTGAACCAAGCTGTAATGGCACATGCATACAACTTCAAGGAAACAATTACCAGTTAATAGCACATGGTCTTTTGCAGGGCATTATGTGACAACTCTTTCTACAGATGAGGACAAGCTGGGGGTAAGGCGTGGCGGAGGAGTCAGTTCCTCATCCTCTAGCACAGCAGCCATTATACCACAATGAGTCAAAAATAGCCTTTTAATGTAGGCTTTCAGAGGGACTGACAGTGTAGTGAGTTGCTGCATCGCTGTGTTGGGCAGGTCAGCAGTCCCTGTATTCCCCTGCTGTGCAGGGCTCTCCCCTGTGCTGCAAGCACCACTGCTTTTCTGACAACGAACACATGTGTGGGCATGTTCACTCCTGCACTTGGTGAGCATCAAACTCGAATTTTTTTGTGATATGGGACCCCTGCAGACTATGAACTACCTAAAGTAGGGTGGTGTGCAATTCTAATTCCTGGTTCTTGTGGGAAGATTTGCAAGCCAAGTAAGTATATTGGCAGCTTGATAGGGCCTTGGATTTTCTAGGAAGCTAGAAAACCTGGTTTTATTCTTGTTACAGTGCTCTGTCCTTGGGCAAGTCACTGCTGTCAGCCCAAAATGGCTGGGAAAGAGGAAACTACACTTCCCTTCATGATTTGCAGGAGAAAATGCTGTAGGGGCTGCTATGGTACCATTCTTGTTCTGAAATACAACAGATTTTGTAACAGCAACAGAACCTACAGGATGTTTTATTGAGTTATTGACATGGGTATAACATTGAAAGCCATAAAGTGCTATTTTTGTAGCCAAGTGTCATTAATATGCTAATTGGCTTCTGCATTGAACACAACAGGAATGTTACACAGGGCTTCAGGGCAAGCTGAGTTTTGTACCTTCCCATGATACTTTTTCCCCCCACCTCCTCTTTTGTCTTGGGGTGGGGGGAGGGACAGTGCAGCTCGCCTTCTTGTCCAGCCTTGCCATTGTATTGTGACAGCCCCAGCTCCCAGTTCCATGTGTGCTGCTGGCTCAGACTATGCTTTAAGCACAGAGGACTTATCCTGCTAATAGGGAAGGGTGAGGATATTGCCTCTTAAACACAGTGTACTGTGTTTAAAAAATAATACTCCATTCTCCTCCTCTTCCCCACCCCAATATAAATTGGGCTGTGTATCCTGCCATCTTGTGGCGTGCATCCTGTGAAACGCAGCATCCCATCACTAGGGCTGGTGTAGGGGGGAGAGCTCACTGCTGCCTGTGGCTCTTTTTAAGTGGCAGCTGGCAGGAAGAATCCCTGCTCAGGCCAGGGGATTTCAGGTGTCCCTGCTCCAAGTGCTGCCTGTCCCATGATGTATCACGGAAAAGGTTGGTGTGGTGTGAATTCTCCACTTGGCTTATTTAGCTTGGATAGCAGTGGGGCGGTAGCAGGAAGGCCCCAAGGAGCATGTGCTGCCTCCTGTGAAGTCACACTTTTCTGCTTTTGTTGTCTCAGCACCTCTGTTTGGAAAAAAATCTCCGAATCTCAAGCTCCAGGGATGTTACCTGCCAAGCAGATTTTGCTGCATTTGTAGAAAACTTATACCTGCTTTTTGTACTTTGGGGATGAGGTAGAAGGTGACTGGAAGCTTGGAAGGACATTGCTTGGTATGGAGGCTTTTAAAGCCTATCCTCATTTAGTGAGCTGGGGGTGATGGTAAATAGGAATGGTGTAGTGATAACTCAGTTTGTCATCTGTGTCATCCCCGGAGTGTTCAGACTCATTCTGAACCAAGATTACACGGCACTTGGAAGTGAGCATTGCATGATGAAGCAAGAGTGGTTACTATGGACTTACACAACCATTCCTAATAACAAGCCCGACTTCCCACTTCTAGCTTCTCCATCTTCACCCTCAGGACACTTTTTCCTGAACTCTTGCTCTTGCAGTGTAGAATGATAAAGTCTATATGGAAAATCTGGTTTTAAATGAACTTGAATAAATGTGACTTTAATCTGCAACTGTGGTTTGGAAGTGGAACTGTAGCTTAAAAAAAAAAAAGAAGAAATCGATGAGTTTACACGCTTTTTTTTTGCTTTTGGTATCTCTGTACATTCACAGAGCTAGAAAGCCAACAGAAGGTGGTGTCTGTTACCAAGTCAAGGCATCACTCGTCATTTATGTGGATGGTGTCAGTCAAGTGAAGATAGGAATTGTATCTCCTAGCAATGCACTCTTAAGAGCCAATTGCAGAAATTTTCTAAAGTAGTTCGTCAGTATTTTAGCAGTAAGTCACTTAACTCTTCCAGGGGTGAAGAACAGCATCACCACACATGACACCATGGTGCATCTCTGTGGTAATAGCATGAGATGCAGAACTGTGGCAAACAGATTATAGTCTGAAGATGGGGAGAGGGTTGTCTAGACTCCTGGCTATGAAAGCACTTGAGGCTTTGTTTCTTTTCCCCCATAGGACTTGGTTTTGATGGCTTCCTCATGTGCATGGAGTCCTTAAGAGGCTTATTCATGCCTGTAACTTATTGGAGCCATGTACTTCCTTAGGTGTCTAGCCCATGGTAGGTAGCACTGGAATGGCTCAACTTTGTGGTTTTCTTTCTTGTCCTGCTTGCTTCAGTTCCCTAATGGGGATGAGAGAAGGTTTCAGAAAGGTTACAGAAGTGTTCTGCAGAGGTTACCTCCTCTCGTCCTATGAAACCAACACACTTTTTTTTAAACAAGATTGCTTAAGAAGGATTCGGTGATAGCGCTGCTCTGGTAACAGCACTGAAGCTTTATTTTGGCTATGCGGTGTAGAGATGGAAAACAAAGAAGGAAATGATGGATCTGTGCTTAGGGCTTTGTGTCTGGTCAGCTGCAGGCATGTGAGAATGGAGGTTGTGGGAGAAGCCAGTAATATGTTTTTAATCAGAATAAAGCTATTTTTCATAACGAAGTCTTTTGTCTTCACAAATATTTACTTCCTTGATCTCTGCTTTGCTCTTGTTGTAAACAAAGCAAGCACCTGCTGTATTAAAGTCTGGTCCAGTCTGGTTCATCCAAGTACCTGTAAATGCCCCCAGTTAGGCTGAAAGCAGCTCAGCTATGGCCCCAGGCTGAGTCTACCTGGCAGGAAGGGTTGTTCTCTTGCTCTGGCTGCTGGAACGGGTGCACAGAGGTACTGCTTGGGCTTCAGTGCCATTCTGCAAAGATTTGCAAGACGGAGATGCTTTGGGATGGGAGTCTGTTCTCCCAGCCACTTGTCTCATGGGCAGAGGGTTGGCTTTGGACTGTATGTATCAGTGGCCAGGCTCTCCGAACCAGAGAACAGGGACATTCTGCTAGGTGACTGTCACACCTCAGGGTGTATATTGCTGACCTTCCCTTTACACCTGCCATGCCTGCATGGGTGCCTTTATGCATTACCTTGGACAAGACAAAAAACAGAGGTGGGGAGTTCCTATGTTTTAGAGGTCCTGAGCAAAGCTGATAGCTCAACTGCCTGACTGAAGCTTAACGCCTGGCCAGTCTTTCCTGAATTTTATATTTATACACTTGAATAACACACCTGTAACTTGAACTCTGGAAAAGGCAGACCCAGGAGAGGAACCAAGGCCTGGCCTGCCTTTGCTGCAATTCCAGATAGCCACTTTGAGTGACTCTGAGCCTGTTGCTTCCCGGCTGAGTGGTAACATGAGGAGGGGTTGGCAGGATGGAAGTCCCTTACTAAAATTGAACCCAGCTTATTTATTTTATATATATTTATTTATAACGGTTTGTGAAACAAGAAAGCAAGTCATTGGTCAAAAAGGGGTTGAAAGCTACTGACTTTGAAGGATAGGATGTAGTTCTGCTAGTGGAGTAGTCAGTTGCTTCTAAACTTGTAACACTCAACCTGGTCAGTTTGTACCAGAGGGAGTTTTGAATGGTTAAAGCTGCTTCCTGGAATAAAACTTGAAACCCCCAGGCTACTCGCTGGATGTCTCTCTATCTTTGGCGACTAGGAGCTGCGTTTAGGGGAACAAAGCTAATCTTTGTCCTAGGTTACAAATTCCAACTCGGTGGGTAGTGGTGGGGCGGGCGGGCGGGGGGGGGGAAGGGGGGGAGCGGTGAGCTGGCCTGAGGAGGGACTAAGCAGAAGCACTCAAGTGGCTGTGGAAAAATTGCTGGAGTCACAAGCTCTTGTGGGTTGGGGCCAGCCAGCTAAGCTGCCCGAGTTTTGCACCAGGGGAACTTGTTGGCAACAGGCCTGTTCTGAAAGCTGTCAAAGCAAATGCTGCTCCCCTGCTCCTTTTTCTTGTTCTTGCTAAAATGAGGATGACAAACTGAACAGAAGTCAAGACCTCAATAATTACAGTGGCAGCCACAAAAGCAGCATGAACTCCAGTTCCCATTACCTAAGTTTAAAGTGTTAGCCCTGCATCAATGCGTTCAATTAAAATGTGACCTAAACATCACGGAGGAGCAACTATTTCCGAGTCCCATAATGAAAAGCAAAGGGGTTGGCACCTATCATCTGTGGGTATTACTTGTATCTAGTCCCTTCTCTTCTCCATGTATTCTTTTTCTATTCATCCTCCTAAAGTCAAAAGCAGAGCTAGTCACGCAGCCCAGAATCTAGGACAGTCTTTGAAACATCTCTCCCATGTGGTGGTATTTCCTACTCACCTACTTGGTGACGAGCTTCTGATTAGAGAGCTCAGCAGGCTATTTCTGCAATCAGAAATAACTCCTTATGGAGTGAAAAGACCAAGGAAAATGATCAGGCTGATTAATTTACTAAGTGAGAAAATGTCTCCTGCCCTGCATCCTACAAGGGAGACTGCACGTAGGTAATGTGGATTACAACCACCAGAGAGTGACCGTACCTGACTTGGGGAACCTCTTGTCTTTCATTGCAGAGGTTCATGAGTGGACGGCTCTGATGCATCCTAAATGCGTAACGTGTTTGGCAGACTTTCAAGTCAACCTATTAGGGGTACATACATAAGAGTAGGCTTCTGTGGGACTTTATTTTGTGCGGTTGGTTTCACATGCAGACAGCTTCCCTTCTGTCCTTCAGGAGAAGGCGGAAGTGGGCAGGGGACCTGTGGTTGACTTTTTTTTTTTTTTTTTTTTTTTTTTTTGAAAACCTTGACTTGTAGCCTCCTTCCTGGATTCTGCAATTTTTATCCGCTTAGCGATGCAAACGTTGTGATGAATATTCCAGACTGTTGTTGGAAAGAGGATATAAGAGCCTGTCAGAGCCTCCCCTCTACTAAGCTTAAGCTGTTTTGTGCAAGTCCTGAAGTCTGAAAAATAGAGATTATTAGAATGAGTTATGTTCTTGGTGTGCGTTGCATTGCCTGGAGGCTGTGTAGCTCTCGGGTGTACTTAATGTTTTCTTCCTGATTTTGCTTTTCCTAGGACTGACTCAAATCCCCCAGGTACAAAAGACAGAAATTTCCTTTACTGCCTCGGATCCCAAAAGTTTTGAGCCGTATGTGAAGAACCTTGAGAAGTTCTTAAAGGACTACAGTGCTGATCAACAAACTGAAAACATAGTATTTCAGGACTGTGGGGGTAAGTCTTGATTGTTTCCTGAGGGCTTTGACCAATGCATCAGGTCCCTCAGAAGCTGAGGGTGAGCAGTGGTGGTCTCTGTCTTTGGCCATTCCTTTTACCGTAACCAATGGTACGTTGGTAAACTGGCAGGCTCTGGTTTCAGTCATACGGCTGCTCAATAAATTCATTTGGACAGACCGGACTTGGCCAAGGGTCTACCTAGAAGCTTATCGTAGAGGTTATATGGTTGGCAACTCCCAAATTTCACTTGGAGAAAGTTGCAGCTGACTCTCAGAAGCACATGGCGCTGACCTTATCCTCTCCGAAAACCCCGTGGTTTTACTGACAACTTTGCTAAAGCCAGCGTTGGTCCTCTTGGTGCAATGCAGCAAAACATCTGGGAGTTGTTAACCATTAATAGATTATATGTAATAATGCAAATGAGACTATCACCTCATAATATGTGCATATAAAATCTGAAGGGAACGCACTTGTTAAAGCTGCCCCCAAAAAATCTCTGGGCCAGTGGATTACAAATGTGTTTGTTCTCTTGTTACCTGGAATAATCCTCAGTTAAAAAACAGAACCCCTGCAAACTTGCCGGTCTGGGACCAGCCCACACGGGGGTGGCTGGGTGCAGGTCTGTGGTGTCAGCCTCAAGAAGGTGATGTCACTTACCTGTTTGGGCGAGGGGGGAAACCAAACTACACAGTGAAGCGTAAGTTCCTGACAAGCAGATCATGTTGCATATGGTTGTCTTTTCATTCCCCCACCGTGAACAGAAATACCTACTGATTACAAAGAGAGAGGACCATATAATGATGCCCAGGGCCAGAAGAAGGTCTGCAAATTCAAACGTGAATGGCTGGAAAACTGTTCTGGAATAAATGATCCTACCTTTGGGTACAGGGATGGCAAACCATGCATCCTGGTCAAGCTCAACAGAATTATCGGCTTCAAACCTAAGGCAAGTATCTCTTCCCTTTCTAGCAGAAGCTACTGACACGGAGGAGGAATTGGTTGCAGATTTGCTGTGCCTGCTTTGCCATCTCTTGAGAGAGATCAGTATTAAACCCCTTCTGCAGAGCAGAAATTGTGAGATGATTTGAGTAACTGGCTTTAAAAATACAATTTTCATTAAAAAGCAATGAAAACTGTGCATGGCAAGTTGGTATAACAAGTAGCAATGAACCTCACAGTGCAAACTCCCGGTTATGTGCCTGGTAACTTCTGAGCCTGCTAACTGAACTGCTCTAAAGGGGCATTTTCTTCAAATCTTATACCCATTTTCAGTTCCCGTGTGCTTCCATGCGACTGTCCCAGACCGACTCTATCTGTAGTGAGATCAGTACATTGTGTCATGCCCTGATCTGCTACATTCTTTCCTCAGGCAGTGTAGAGTTGCCTGCCTTGCTAAAACCACTTAATTAAATGAAGTAGTGCTAATATTAACTATCAGACTGAAACATAGGCTATAAAGCGTAAACTACATCTGAGAGTCAGGCACAGCTCTTGCTGCAAGGAAGGTGAAGAGATCTTTAGGTTATTTAATGCAGTTTCCCAGACGCTGTAGGATGCCTCTGTTGCCCGCTTGCCCTGTGCTGCACCTGAAGGCATGTTTGCAGTAATGCTGAAAGATGTTAATCTGGATAGGAACAGTTTTCACCTTTAGTTTTTTCCCCAACACATTTAAATGCTAAAAAATTCTGTAAGAATTCAGTGGTAGAGCACATGCTGTTGAATAAGGTGGTATGCAAAACCTGCCCCTCCATCTTCGGGATGGAAAACAGTGCGAATGGTGTGCTAAGCCATCTTCACCAGCATCTATCACTGCAGTCGAGGATGGGGAATGGTGCCGTCTGGCTAACGAGTTGCGAGGGATGTTTTTCTTCGAAGGGAGCCTGTCCTGTGCAAAAGAAATGAGTTGAATTTTGGCTCATCTGATCTAGGGTGCAAACAGTGGCTGCATTTTAGCAGGAACGTGCTGTGCTTGGTACGTGGTGGCTGTGGGATGACATAAGATGTGCACGTTTGATGATGGGAAGGGAAGGGTTTGGTGTGTTTCTCTTTTCTTTGCCGCAGAGCTCTGAAGAGCTCCAGACTGCATTAGGCAGCAGGGCCTAGTCAGGGAATAACTTCACATGTTTCGTTTAGAAATGACGTGTGTATCCAAGGCAGTATTTGTTTTCCTCATTCCACGCTCCAGCAGAGAGACCCTATAGCTCTGGTGTCGGGCAAGGTGCGTGTAAAGCAGGTCTGAGAGTTGCAAGGTTGCGAAGCAAAACTACGGCACTTGTCAAGAGACCAACATCAGAGTTGGCACTCCCCACCTCTCCCTGACACACTCAGAGCCTTTGTCCTTCCCTGTAGGTGGTGTCAAAGTTCAGCAATGTCAGGGTGCGACTGCCACTCCTTGTTCCTTCTTCTGCATTTCCAGTCCTAACCGCATGCACCTGGCAGGCAGGCGGTGAATCCTCCCGCAGTGTGTCTCTTCCTGCCACTGCCCAGGCTTTGCACAAACAAGCCCCGCTAGCTAGCACTGTGCCATGAAACACTTTTCCCAGCGACACCATGAAATTACAAATAGCCTGGTCTGCTTGCCTTGCTATCTATCCACAGCAGTAAAGCTGTAAGAACAGACAACAGCTCTGCTTGGGTTAAGTTCCCCTGCTTCTAGTTGTGTTACGCTGCTCGTCCCTCCCGAGAACCACCACCAACAGCTGTTGCCTCTGAAACTGAGCTGAAGTGATTCCGGTTAAGGGCGTATGTTTGGTACCATTGACCTTTGCTGCTGCAAAGGTGCTGCAGTCTGCTGAGAAGTGTCTGGTGTGTAACGTCCCCTTGTCTTGGCTTTCTTCTAGGCCCCGGTAAATGAGAGCCTCCCTCCAGAAGTTATGGCAAAATACAACCCATATCTCATCCCTGTCCACTGCAGTGCCAAGGTAAGTCGAAGTGCAATAGAGCAAAGTCGGGAAGCTGCAGGGGAAGACTTCAGTCTTTGTCCAAGTGTAGTTATCCCTCTCTGCCTTTCTGCAGACAACAGGGGTGGTTCTTACTTGGGGTGTCCCCCCCTCTTTGTAACAGGAGTGTCTCAAAACCTCACTGATGATGGATGACAGTTAGCACTGCCCTCACAGGGAGGGGTAAAAGCAGGGCCAGATAAGGAAGAGGCATCCTCAAAAGTAGCCATTTTGCTTCCAAGTGCTGTACTGGAGCTCCTGGCATGGTTGGCTGAAAAAGTGACTCCAGGGCAGAGCTGTTTTATGTGACACTGTAAAGCAGCTGAGAAGAGGTAAACTTTTTTTTAGCCAAAGAGAGCGCATTGGTAAGATAGGAAGCTATGGTGGTTTCCAAACGTGTAAAGTGGTTGAGGCTTTAAATAAAGGGAAGTCCTTTTCCTGGCTGATGCATGCTGCGAGGTGCTCACTGAGTAGCTACTGGTTAGACAGGGCTTCAGTGTCCTCTCCGGTGTCGGGATGTCCTCGTGCTGTCAAGGTGAGGATCAGTGATGACCGAAGAGAGGTCGCGGTCTTGGTGAAAAATAACAGATGCTGCTAGGGGCAAGGGCTGCAAAAGGTAGAGTTGGGGTGATTGTCATTGTTCTTCCTTTTCCCACCTCTAGAGAGAGGAGGATGCAGACAAAATAGGCACAGTGGAGTACTACGGGATGGGCGGCCACCCTGGCTTTGCCCTTCAGTACTACCCCTACTATGGCAAGCTCCTGCAGCCGCGGTACCTGCAGCCGCTGGTGGCCGTGCAGTTCACCAACCTGACATACGACATTGAGGTGCGCGTGGAATGCAGGGCCTACGGGCAGAACATCCAGTACAGCGACAAAGACCGCTTCCAGGGACGCTTTGATATTAAATTTGACATAAAAAGCAGCTGATTGTAAGCACAACTCTCTTCCCATCCCCCTCCTGCCCCTCCTCCTAGCCATTTAAAAAGGTTAAAAAAAAAAAAAAAAAAAGAACAAAAAAGAAAACCTACTAGTCTTGAACAAACTGTCATACGTATGGGACCTACACGTAATCTATATGCTTTACACTAGCTTTCTGCATTTACTAGGTTAGAATGTAAACAAAGTGTAGCAATAGTGACAAATATTTATTCTACTGTAAATGACAAAAGAAAACAAAATTGAGCCTTGGGACATGCCCATTTTTACTGTAAATTATGATTCCATAACTGACTTGTAGTAAGCAGTGTTTCTGGCCCCTAAGTATTGCTGCCTTGTGTATTTTATTTAGTGTACAGTACTATAGGTGCATACTCTGGTCATTTTTCAAGCCATGTATTGTATCTGTTTTCTACTTCTTGTGAGCAAAGACTTTTGCTGTCCAAGGTGTAAATACTCAATGGGACTAGAACTGGCATGATACTTCTCATTATTTTGTTCCTTTTCAAAGAAAGGCCCACCTGTGAGATTATATTTAACAGCACTCCATAAGGCTTCTGACTTTTCTGTGGTGTTAGGGTTTTTTTATTTGGAGGGGTGGCAGGGGAAACTAACTTAAGTGAAGTTAAAGAGAATAGATGATTGTGTACTGTGCTCTGTAGCGAATGCTGTCTCTCTCTCCACCTTTTCCCTCATCCTCCAGTATGTTGTGTGAGAGACTGGGTCAGACTATCACTCTCCTCAGTGATAGGCATAACTCCTTGCTTTGTATATTTTCTTTTTCTTTTTTTTTCCTGCTGGAGGCATCGCACACTGTGGTGCTAATGTCTTTATTGAATGTTTTAACCATTTTCATGGTGGAAGAATTTTATATTTATGCAGTTGTACAATTTTATTTTTTCTGCAAGAAAGTGTAATGTATGAAATAAACCAAAGTCACATGTTTGAAAATAAATCTTTATTTTAAACTTTATAAAAGCAATGCAGTACCCCATAGAATGGTGTTAAATGTTGTCTAAAAGTGCAAAACTCTATGTTCTAACATGTAATAATAGCCAGGAGTACAGTGCTCTTGTTGATCTTGTATTTCAGTCAGGTTGAAACATTGGACAAATAAACGAATGAACACACCCTTCTGTGTGCACGTCTTTTGCGTTGGGTGAGGATGGAGGCTGTTAGTTGTCCAGAATCTTGAAGAAGTACTGCACCTATTTCAAACACAAAATACATCTTTATCATGATGGAGATAGTCGAAACATGCCTTAGGGTTGCCTTCAAGTGCTGCTCCCACCTGTGAGCAAAGGTGTTGCGCAGCAGCTCTGGAACAGCCTGAAATTTTTCCCTGAGCTGTGAGCTGCATTAGAGGCTGCTGTGGCACACTTGCCCCTGATCACACCAGTCAGGAACCCAAAAAGTCTTCAGTGTATTCGTCATTACTGCAGGTTCTCCAGGTCTGGAGCCACAGGCCACGCATTCTAGTAGTAACTACAGGTAAAAATTGGTTTTAGCTGTAGGGTGGGTTAAAGCACCCACCAGCGCTATGTGCTGCAGGTCCGGGGGGGGGGCACACATGAAGTCGCAAGTGGAAGAAAGAGTTTTGGGGCAGTGATGTGTTGTTCTGTGCTGCTGCTGGGCCAACAGTGAACAGGCTCTGCCTGACAGGGCTGCTCCGATGTGACAAATGTGGCAGCTGGCTTCCTGCAGGAGCCGAGATCACTTTATGCTGCATGACGCAGATTACCAGGGAGAATTTCTCTGTGTAAAGTAACAAAACATGACTATCCTAGAGCAAGCTGCTTGATGAAGCCTTTCTCATCAGAACGCACGATACTGGAAAAGCAAGCTGCTGAACTTTTTGCCATCTGCTAGAAGGAAAAGCGCAGTTACGGTAGGCTCTGGCAGTTAGCGTATGCTTTTGGCTGTTTCATGCTATTCCGCAGGAGCCGGAGGAAATCTCACCTGCAACTGTTTCACTGCTGCTGTATGTTTATAGCGCAGCACGGATTTAACAAAGACGCTGTGATTAAAGCGCTAAAATACTCCCCAAAGCAAGCTCCACTTGCACAAGAGCTGCAGGAAAGCTGAGCCATTTTGGCTCCCAGCAGTTGGTAGGTGTACTACTGCTGCTGGTTTTTGGGAGGGGGTGGGGGGTGGTGCATGGCTCAAGGTTTGTTAGGATCAACTGCCCCTACAATTCAAGTCTTTGGTGCACAGCCTGTGGCAGTTTTAAAAAAAAACAAACAGCAGCAACAGAGAAAACCCCAACTCTGAACTGCTTTATAAATAAAAGACCCAACTCATTGTTAGATAACCTACTTCCTTTTAAGTTACTATATGAGCGCAAACTCCAAGCATGACCTCATAAAAAAGTTGATGGCTGATTCCAGGGGATGGGACAAACATTGTAGAAAATGTACAGTGCCTGGAGTGGCTTCAGTGAGCAAGTGTCAAGGGGGGGGGTGGGTCAAATAAGGTACGCTTAGTAATAGCATATGAAATAAAGCAAAACCAAACCTTTACCCCCTCCCCCAATCACTTTCTAGTACCAAATCAGTGAAAGCAGGATGGCCCGCCCTGATCACTAATTAACTAGGCAGTAATGGCAGTAGCGACCCTAGCCACACCCTGCAGCCACCCCCTTAAAAGGCCCAACTATTCACAGGCCTCACGGTAACTCTGCTACCAAAGGGCCGCCTCCACCCCCAGCCAACCCCCACAACCGGGCACATCCCCACCCCTGGGGAAACGCTGCTGGAATTTGTCAGCCCTAGTGGAGACACGGCATTAAAAGGCTGCAAGATGGTTAGGGAAAACCAACCAACCAACCAAACCCACACCTAACAACCAAACCAACACCCCTTTCTCCCCCCACCCCCCCAAAAAAAACCCCCAACCCTATCCACCAACCCCCCCCCTTCCGCCACAAGCAGGTGCAGGCTTTTGCCTGGCCAGCCAGCTCGCCCAACGGTGCCGGTACTTCTGGTACACAGCAGGCTCCATACTAAAAAAGCCTTTCACAAACCACTGCTGACACAGCCTTGCTATGCAAAGTGAGTGAGCGGCTGGTCAAAAGCTTCCGGGGGGGGGGGGGGGGGAGGAGGAGAAGATGATGAAGATGTGACATCTCATCAACCTAATTTAAAATTTGCATTGCTTTCAAGATTATTAATTTTTTTTAATCTATGCTGTATTGCCTATGTAAAAGCTATTCTCCTCAGGAAGGCATGGCCTTCCCCACTGCCCAATAGGTCCTTTCCCTATAAACTGCCAGTTTGAACCTGTTCTTTCTGCCAGATTGGCTCAACCACACTTAACTGTAATTGTAGCCATTAAAAGGGGATTTTATCCCCCTTGTTGATATAGGACACCTACATTGCAAGGGCAGAGACACACAAAAACACTAATTAAATATAAAGCAGAGAGAGGGAGAGACACACACACACACATTTAAGGACAAGAACCTTTAAGGTTGTGTCTGCACAAACACACGCCAGCTTCCAGTTTTACAGCTCTGAGCGGTGGCACTTCTGGGTTTTTGTTCCCAGCCTGGCTGAGGATGGCTGGCCGGCAGGGGCCCAGGCACAACCCTCGGCGTGTGCGGTGAGCTGTGTCAAGAGCAAAGAAAAAGGCCCAGCACAGCTGAGTCTGCTCCTTTGGGGGTAGTAAGTCTGGGTCCAGCCTCGGCCAGGGGCACCCACAGAACCGCTGCCACCGCAGACCTGCCGCGATGGGGCAGGTTTAGCAGAGCGGCGTCAACTCCCACTGCTCCCTGCGCTACCTGGGCCGGAGCAACGTGTCCTCCCGGGGGTGAGGCAGTGATCCGCTCCTGCAGCACACACTGATACAGGCGAAGGCTGTCCTCGCCCAACTCCTGCTCACTTGCTATAAGTAACAAAAGGCTTTGTGCTATCTTAGCCCTTAAAAGCCCCTGATTTTGTGCAACCAGTTTTCCCAGGCCAGGCTGAACAACCTCAGCTTACTTACAAACTACGGCAAACCTCTTCCTCCTCAATTAGCTTTTATTGGATTGTTGAAGATCTATGCAGACTGTACCAGCGAGGCTCAGACATCAGAAGCAGCACACCACATATTGTATAATGTTCAAAACCAGGTGCTGGTATGTTCTTGTTATATATATAATTATCTTGATGTGGGTCAGCTGCCACCCAGCTCCTAGTAAAACCAGTTAAGAGCTAGCATCTCTGTGGGTACACAGAAAGGATCCTTCTCTCCAAGAACCTCACCCTCGGGAGCATGGCAGTGCTGGACAAGAAACACCAGAAAGAAGGGCCACCTGTTACCCCACTCACAAGACATCCCATCCAGGGTTTTGCAGAAGAACCAAGTCCAAGGATTTCAGCGCTACCAAGACAGACGCGTGGGGTGCCCCCACCTTATGAGGCCCCAGCTGGAGAGAGCTTGAAGAACCCCACTCTAAAAGCACCAGGTCCTTTTCCAAGGGGATCCAGGACTTGGGAGGTACTTGCACTGAGTGTCCAGATGGGTGTTCCAAAGCAGTCTGTATTTTAGGAAATACAGTTACTGTCTTTCGCAGGGTCCGAGTATAGTGTAAACCACAGAAAAGGGAGCTGTGCCTGTACAGAACACCTCAACAAGCCTCACATTTGACCTAGGGCAAGGTCAGCTCCTCTGAGCCAAGCAACACCTCTGGTCTCTTTACAGGACCCAAAGGTGGCAGAGGACAAACCACACCAGGAACTGATCTGAAACCAACCAAACACATTTCACAGATGCGACCCAAATACCCTTCCTATGATGTCAACATTCAGGTGTGCTCACTTCTTCCCAGGGATGAAACAGGATTAAATTTAACATCAGTACTCTCCTTACAGATCCCAGGAACCATCTACCTGCTTTACAGTATGCGGCTATGCCTCCTGTAGCTCCTGTTCAGGGACAAATAACAATAATGCTCAGGAAGTAATAACGGGTGAATAGCTGCGACCTTCTGGCTCTGACCCTATAAACTGCTTCACCGAGGAGGAGCTGAGAGCTGCTTCAGTTCCATGAAGTTTTGCTTCAGTCACACACACTCTGCAAAACTTGCATTAATGAAGTTGGCCGCTCCCTCTGGGTGCTTCCACACGTTACCGCAAAGTTTCAGGACTTAATACAGCAGGCAGTAACAAAATCCAGTCTAATGCCCTGGCTGAGCACAAATGATTATTATCTGAACAATGTGTGCCCTAAGAGCATGGAGAGGCTGGGCAAAATTAAAAACAAAACAAAACAAAACAAAAGCCAAGGGAAGAAAATCGAGTGAGGCAGCCAGTCTTCCAAGGCAGACCAAAAGATCTTGGTAACAACGCAGGACCCAGCACAGGCACAAAGTGTCCTAAAGATTTCAAGTGTAAGAATTACAGACACCTCCCGCTCAGAAAACAAAGCAAAAAACAGTGCTGATGAGAGGTGCCAGCTGAGCAGCTTTGGAGTCAGAGCTTTTGTCTACAGGACAGACCAAGGTACATCGTGAACAGGACCAGCATATCACACAGGCAGCATTACAGCTTGCCTCAAAGAAAACCCCAGCACTGAAAGGGTACCTCAACGTTCACGGTCTATTCCCCTTGTTCCCTTGGGCTGGCAGTTTTCGATAAGAGACGCTGTTAGTATCATTCACGGTAGAAGCAAGGGGGCTGATGGGGAGACATACTAGCAGGAAATACGCTGAGAAATGTTCACAGTCTATTCCCCTTGTTCCCTTGGGCTGGCAGTTTCCGATAAGAGACCCTGTTAGTATCATTCGCGGCAGAAGCAAGGGGGCTGACGGAGAGACATACTAGTAGGAAATACACTGAGATCACAGATTCACTTCTCATCTGTCACCAGAAAGATGATGGCAGTTTCAGTCCTTCCTCATCTCTGCTGAACCAAAATTGGCAGGCAGGAGATGGAAGGCTTTTTCATCCCTGTATTCATTTAGAGCCTGTCAGTCATCTCGGTGCCTTTCACGCAGCTGGACAGATGCTCACCAGTACCCTTTCCCCAAAACCACCACAAAACTGTGTCTCCTTGGTTCAGCATAGGTATCTAGGCACATGATCCAGAGAGTCTTTGCTGACCTAAAGTTTCAGCATCAGTACACTCTCCCTAAACACTTAGGTCTTACAATTTTTTACAGGCTTTCTCAGTTTGAGGTCACTAGGAGGAACCAAAAATCTCTCTCTGCCCATTAACCTTGATTTGTACATCAGCACGAAGCTGCCAACTCTGTTAGCAAGCCCACTTGCTAACACCTAAAATGCATCTCAGCTACAGTTCACTCAGCTGACTCACATGACTAAATCATTAGATTAACACACGGAAAACCCATGGATTCATACCATCCTTGCAGCCACAAGCTGTCCAGAAATAAAAACGGTTGTCAAAGAAGAGGGTCTACTTAGTCACTCTATTATTTGTTCTGAAAATAAAGAATTATTCTCCCACGTGAACCTGAAGAGGGTTTAGTCCCAGGCAGTTTGTTCAAAAAAAAAAAAAAAAAAAAAAAAAAAGGAAAGTTAGTCACTCCTGCCTGTCTCTCAAGCGTCACGCACTGTAAGAAATAAGCCGGTCAGGCTGCCCAAGGCAGAACAATTTGTACACTTGCACTTCAACTGTCCAAGTTAATTTAAGTATAACTGGGACAAAACCCCCTATGCACCAAAAAACCCCAACTTTTCAATGGAAGGTTTTATTAAAGAAACACTACAGGATAACAGAGTGCATTCTGCTTTTATGCTACATGCTGTTAACACAGTCCCCTCAAACACTGCGTATGGTTGTGATCAACTACAAAAATACAGTCAAAGAGAAGGGCAAGGGAAGCTATCTGGAAATTTTACCATAAAATGAAAGATTAGAGAAATCTGAATTCCAAACAGCATGTAAATGAGAGGACAAGACAATAATTCCTTACAGCACAATCAAAACACCAAGAAAGCAAGTTTTATGCTATTTACTCTGTAACACTACAAGAAATGTAAGTGAACCCAAAACCTTACTTACAATAACAAAGTGTTGTTTTTACATCATACATAAATACTGTGCTGACTCAGACCACTGATTTCTGAAGTATAGATACGTCTAGATTTAATAAGAAGGTACAGGTTCACTGAATCTCCCCGCTCCATGGCTCAGTAGCTCGGGCTGAACATATTCGTGCAGGACTCTCCCACCAGGAGCTCTGCTCCTCCTTTAGCAACATCTTTGGTCACCATCAGAAGAGATTGCTGGCCTAGTAGAGCCACTGGAATGAAATAAAGAAAAAGGTCCTGGCTCCCATCACATGTGAAAAGCTACAACATGACAGCGAGTACTGCTTTCCCAAGGATCCCAAGCAGCTCACTGAGTCACCAGGCTCGCTGCCTCTGCACTTCACGCTCATCTTGAGGAACACTTGCATGCCTCAAAATCGGGAGCTCCTGTGGAGCTCTTTATGATGCCCTTGAACCAGTCAGCTTAGGTACAGACAAGACGCTAGGCACACAACCACAGATGTTGATGCAAGCTGCAAACATGTCCTGAACACTGGATAAAAACACTGAAAAGGGCCTCTGCTACTAGCACCTGAAATATCCAAGGAAAGCCTGCTTTGGATGCGTTCATACAAGCCACAGGCATTATGGGGGCTCCTTGCCAATACTGAGCTAAGCTTCTCCAGCCTACTCAGAGAGCACCAAAAGTCAGGGTCCTCATGAGCTACCAGATGATGGCCAAGAGAGAAGGAAGTGGTCACGAAGAGAGAACAAGAACGTGTTTCCACCCACATCATGGATTGCAAGCAAGGATGGAAGCAACAAGCAAATAAATGAAGCAGAAGGCAGCCAGCATTCAAAGCTCTTGCTGAGCAACCAAGATCATCTGCAGGGTACTATTTGGCCAGGGGACCCAACAGGCTACACCTGGCAGCAGGGTGAAAGTTATGACAGATAAGACTGACAAAATATCCTGGAAAAAAACAATCAACCAAAAGCACCACCTGGTCCACAAGTGGACCTTGCATGCACCATCACAAGTCCCTGTGTAGACTGTGGCTCCCTGGTCTGATAGGAAACATCCCACCAAACTAATGGCATAAATTCCCCCAGCGCAGCGCTCAAAGTACCTTCTGAGCAATGTCACTGAATCTAGAAAGCTCCATTCCCCGGTGGAACGGGTCAGTATGAAAAGGCCAAGAGTTCATTTCAGGTCTCAGCAGCCCTCCCTCTGTGATTTCAACGCTCCTGCTGTGTGCTAAACCATGTACCGTCATGACAGGACTAGACTCCTGACAGCAGAGTGACCAAGTTCCTATTCAACAGCTGGACTAAGGCAGCTGCCAGAGAAAGCCCTCAGTTCCTGGTTTGTGGCTGGATAGTCTCGGCACACTGCCTCTCCCCAGCAGAACAGCAGTAACTATCACTGACACCAACACAGAAGGCAACTTGCCCACTTAGCAGCTCTGGCCACTGAAGAGAATTGCCTCTTGCTCAGAGACTTGCCTACGTATCGCAGTATATCTCAGCGTACTTGTAGATTTATCATTCCTGCCTACGTGCCAATGTACTCACGGTCAAAGAGGAAGAGGGAGAATCCAGCTCTTAATGAAACCCAAAAGATGCTCGGTGACTTGAAGGAGCCCTAGGCTACAGCCAACACCCTTTCAGGTGACCGCTGCCATCTTTTTCTGGGTTTGCACAGCTGCTAGCACAAGATCATCACAACCAGTGTCTAAGCTCTCGGTATTATCACAACACAAAACCAATACTGGTATGACACTACACTTTGAATAATTAGTTATTAGTACTTATGAAAGAAGAAGTGTTTTCTAGAACTTGATAAACTCTGAACTCAAGATATCCCATGGTGTTAGCATCTAGGAGAGATAGGAAATCTTGTTCACAGTCTTCTATCCATATTAAGATGTTTGACTTTGGGTTTTGCCTCCCATGTTCCACATGTATTTCAACACGTGTATGCAGATAGCTGACTTAAATTCTCCTCTTAATTACTGCTAGTTTACAGTAGTCAGTCAAGAAGGTTGCATGGATGAGGGAAGGGGTAAACCCTATGCAGAAAGTATCGATATAGCTAATCTTTTGCCTATTTGACCTCTGAGAGAGAGGTGGGAGGTGCAACTGGCTGAGGTCAATAATAGGAATCCCAGCAAAAATATATTTGCATCCCACAGCAGTGTGTGCTACAGGACAACAGTGCTTCTCTTACCCCCCAAAAAGCTGCAGGACCCCTTGCTCAAGAAACGAAAGGAGATTCTGAGCTTCTACGTGACTGTGCAACTACAGTGTCCCCTTACTCCCCTTACTACTTTTGCTGTATAAGCTATTCCCCTGGGCTTTTTTCTCTTCTTTGCTGTAGTCTGCCCAATGTGCAGCTGAGTTGCAGCTAAATTGTTGCTATGATTCCGCTGGAGGAAGTGGGGTAATGGAAAGAGGACCTGGTTCAAAGTGAGAACGCGTTGAGGGAAAGAAAGAAGGCAGCAGCCTCAAAGACACAAACTGGGCCTCAGATGAGTTATCGGGAAGTGTCACGCCTTCCCTCTGCCTTGACCTCCCCTCCACAAAATTACCTTGCTCAGCGCAACGCGAACACGTGCCAAAAGCCAAGCCCTGTTTATCACGTAGGTTACCTTCAGGATCAGGTGAAACTTAAAGAGCTTTGGGAGCTGCTTGGTTCACACTTGTTAACTTCTTCTCTCTGGCACTTAGAAACCTCAGACTTGGCAGAACAAGGGGCAATTGGACCTCGGATCTTACCCAGAAGTGGAAGCACAAGAGCTGAACTATTTCACAACTCTGTTTAAACAAGTTTCTAGTTTAGTTTGCTTGTCTGGCCCACCAGTATAATAATTATACAACCTATGTTCAAAATTAGGCTGCAAGTGACCTAATAATACCATAATTTTTTTTTTTAAAAGGAATCACCAACATATGTTTAAAATCCATCCCTCTATTATTGCTATTTTTAATTTTAATTTCTCTTCAGATAGTCCTAGGCAAAAATATGACTTAATTCTCAGTACAAGTATATATACAGCATCAGGAAACGTTGTGAGACAGAATTCCAGTGCTGGCTAACATCCTCTGATATGCAAAAACACCACCAAATAAGATGAAGTTTTCCTACACTCCAGATTCTTTCCAACCTGTTCCCACAGCTGTTCAATAAAAAGTCTCAGAAAGTTAAAATGGAGAAGCACTTGGATCATAATAACCATTATCTGACAGATCTCTCTAGAAATCGCTTTGTATCAGGAGAGACTGAAGTTTCCAACTGATGGACAAAAATAGCTACTGCTTTCATGAAAACTTGCAAAAAAACCCCGCCAAAAACCAACCTCACCCAAACACTCCAACTCTTTATTTCTTTTCATTGGAGATGATTAAAAGCATCTTACCCTGGATTATGCAGCTCAGTATGGGCCTCTAATAAAAGACTTCATTGCAAAATTGCCGTATGACTGAGTGAAACAATGGCTTCTTTATTAATATTTTAAAGACTCCTGAGGGAAATGCTGTACAGCTGAAATGCCCTCAGTGAAAGGTTCATTGCCATGCTATGCACTTCTGCTGTGTAATGTTTTACAAGCTGCGCTGCCCTGTGAATGGGGAGAGTTAGTTCTCAGCTGGTAGAGGCAGCTTGCATAATACCAGACAAGTTAATCGGTAACAAGCAATGCAGGAGACCTTTGTTCCGAGTGTGACACACACAAATTCCACACTAAGCACATTGACGCTTCTGAGAGTTACTCATTGACATGCTTTATTAAATTGCTTGGGCTATACCTCGATGCACCAAAGAGATTAGTTTAACAGAGCTGCATCCCTCTGATGCCCTCCATCCTAAACTGTTGCACTATAACCTCAACCCACAGATCAGCTCACTACTGGTACAAAGGCATTTCTTGGGTGGATGATAGCAAGCACATCGCAGCACGCCCATGTGTCGAGTCAATGGCAGCGGGCAGGCAAGGAAGCAGCAAACAGAAAAACACAAGTTGGCAGCCAGCAGAGTGCTTGTGTAACAGGACTCTGATCTTACGGAAATGGTTATGGGAAGCATTCGTCGTGTGCCCTCGCTGCAAGTTGAGTGCCCCCCGTCCACCCTGAACAGCTTGCTAAAACACCACCCTCCCCCCAGCCTCCCTGAATAAAGGCAAAGGGAAAGGAGGCATAAGGCATGCTTCTCCGGGCACTATTTGGAATGCCAGACCAAGGACAGCTGGCTTCTAGCAAGTGGAAGACACGCTGCACCAAAAGCCCAGGAGCAGCACAGCTCTTAACACTTGTCAGAGCATTTAGTTAATACCAAGTCTGAGGAAAACGATGCTGGGTTTCATTGCCCACAGCACTTGTCCGGACAAAATACATCTGCTGAACTGGCCCATCCTGTCACTGCTTATCTTACCACATCACCTCCCACCTCCCCAAGGCTGGATCCAACCAGCTGAACTCCCAGTGCCAGAACTTGTGCGAGTCTCCGTCCGTCAGACCACCACCGCTGATCTGTACAGCTAGATGATATTACTTGTTTGCTTAAATGCCTTAGAAACTGTAAGCCGGTCTCACTGGTGCGAGGCTGAGCAAGGCAAAGAAGAGCTTCCAGCAGTACGTTGCACTGTCTGCCAGTCCCCAGCCTCACTCCCGAACACCACTGCACAGCTGAAATTCAAAGTAGTGATAGGGAAAAAAACCAACCATCACGACAGCTCTCAGAAGACAAACAAATCCCACTCTTCTTTGATAACAGCAAAATCATCTCCCTTCAATAGGTTATTTTCATGTCTGTGGATGCCACAAATAGCTCCGAGGCGAGGGAGAAGGCCAGCAAATGATACTCGAGGAGGTCCTCGCTACTGCCTGGCTGGAAAGCTGCCTGTGACACTGCAAACTGACACATTTCCCTCCACGGTCCCAACGCCCAAGGCAGAGCCTGACAGCACCCAGCAGCCATGCGGAGGCATGTACGCAGCACCCTGGGAAGTCAGTGGAAAGAGCACCCATGGGGACGCAAGACTGAGGAGGCAGTTGGCCCACGAAAACTGGCCCAACAGCCCACCCCCCTCTGCAGTTTCTCACATAGCCTACCAAACAGGCAAAGGCACGTGTAAGCCCACTCCAGCAACAGCTGTAACGTTATTGTCCACTAGAAGAATTAGTCACCTAATAACAGCATCTTCCCTGGGAACAGAGAGAAGGTTATTTCACCCAGAACTCAATTTTTACCCACCTCACAGCAAATCCTTCTTCATGCATATCTTACTAAGAGCAGCATCCTCTCCCTCTATGTATAAGTACACACACACATATATACATATGACTATTAAGCATTTTTTAATTACGCAAAGAAACCCCATGAGACTGACGGATTGCCCACACCCTGGCATAGGAATATAAAGCTAGTGTGGATGGCTCAGACACAGCAGGCTGCACCTAAGTGGAGAGACCTTTCAGGTCACCCCAGATGTGTGCAGTCTACCATCCCTGGAGTATTTTGCTGCAGTACAAATGCCCTTATGGAACTGCTCACAGAGAAAACCACCTTGAACCGCACCGTATGAGCAACAATTTACAGGCAGAGCGTGCCAAAACCCAGAAATACTGGTTTTGTTGTAACTGCAGGTCTAGGCTACCAGGTTTTTTTATGGTTGCAGATTATGCGGATTCCTGCATAATCTGAAAGGTAGTCAGCCACTTGAGACCCAATGAACTGAAGTGTGTGTACAGCACCACCTCCTGTGGAAAGTTTTACTCACTGTACTTCCAGTGATGTGAATAAGGCCTTCACTGACTGATTTTTAATTTGCCTTCGCTTCTTTAAGGAGGCACATAAACCATGAAGTCTGGAAGCCACAATACTTTGTATCAAGTGCTTCAATTAAAACTAGTCCAGGAATGACTAATTTCAAGGAAACTTGTTTTGCCTAGAGAATGATGATTCATCAGATCCAACGGTTTGCAAGCTTCTATTTCAACAAGATATTTATCAGAAACGTTCCTCAGGTCAAAGACAGTGAGTTGAGAAACAGAATCATCTTTCACCATGTGTACATGAAAGACACAAATGCAAAACCGTCTCTAGTCTGTTAAATAGAGCACGCACTTGACATATAAAACACGCATGTTCCAGTCCTTGCTCTACCTGACTCAGAGGGTACAGGAATGCAGGTGAGTACTGTAATTGTTTGCTTGCTCCAAATAGTATCTGCTTTATATAAAATAAATAAATAAAAAATTGACAAGAGGTAGAGCAGTACCTGCCTTGGATGTGGGAAACAAATGCAAACCCCTGCTCTGAATGAGTCCCCTATGTAACATCAGAGGATCAGAAAAATTAAGAAACTCCTGCTTTAGCCTTCACTCATGAAACCACATAATCTCATAACTACTCCATCACTATGAGACTGCCTTCCCTACTTCCTCCTTCCTTTCCTCTCCCCATTAAAACGGGAAACTGTTGACAAGGCTGAGGAAACAGACTGTTCTGAGCTGTTTGTGTCTATCCATTGTCACTTATGAAAATACATTTTGTACTGATACAAGGACACACAAGTCTATGAAGTAAATAAATAAGTGTCTGACCCAGTAAATCAAAGAGCTCATCCAAGAAGCTTCACGGCAATATTCACCCTCCTCTTGTATCACTAAACTAGGAATAAAAGAAGCAGGTACAGCTTTACAACTGAAAATACACTTCTTTTTCCATTGTGACCAGTTGCATTTTAGGCTCAACTGCATCTCCCCTCCTCTCCTGAGCCAAAGTGAGTTATTCATTAATTCTGGTATGCTTTAGTCACTGCCTAAAACATGAAGTAGTTTGTAGAACAAAGACAGGAGTTAAGGGTCAAACTGGTGGGAGCAAGTGCTGGTATTTGCTTTTGGGGTTTGTTTGTTTCTTTGTTTGAGGGTTTTTTAAGATTAAAAGTGAACTTTCCTTTTCCCAGGTCCATGGAAAAGAGGTCTAGCAAAAAAACATTGAAAAACTGCTGTACTACATTAATTAAATATAGTGTTCTAAAACTAGGTGCACAAGCTGACCCTTATTTAGTTAATTAGTCCTTGCTGTTCCTGAGACAGTGTTGTTCTCTCTCCTTTCCTCCAAGTACTCCTTGGTCATGATTTTTGGGAGAAAGGTCACTACCTTGCCCTTCCTAGTGACGGTCAACTAAGTCTGAACCACCAATGTCACCTAGAGTTTGGCTATTAACTTCAGAAAGCATTTGATCTAAGCCCTCAATTTCCTATCTCATCTCCTGTAAGAAGTCTCCATTTGTGGACAATCAGACAGCAGCTGCCATTGCAAACAGTTTTCAAATTTCAGTTAGATCTTAAACTGTGGGTGATGAAAACTGCAGAGAAGGGTGGAGAAATCTTAAGATAAGCAGTGTCTGGCACTAAGGATACCTGAGTCCTCAGGAAAGCACCAGTGTGTTCCCTTCTACACAGGAACATGCCTTTATTGTGCTTTCATAAATACCGTGCATTTAAGGCCCCTGATAGGCCAGTAGGTCAACCAGCTATCTCCCCTTTCCATCTCCATTTGGTTCTGGAAGTTCAAAAGTCACAAAACCAATTAACACACAGACCATCCTATTCAGCTTCCCATTCACACGGTGGCAACAGCAGCAGTCCCTTTGACCATCTCGCCTCCAAGGTCCTTTGGGCACTGCTGACCCTGCAGATGTGCACACAGAACATGCGACCACAACAGAGTCGGGACTGTGGCAGGGACCTCTAATAAGCTGCTTTAGCATTAACAGCATAAGTACTCCACACACCAGCCAAACAGACACAGCTAAGGCTTTCTTTGTACAAACCCACTGGGCTCAATTCAGGCTCAGAGATGCTGGGACTTCCACTCTGCAGCCCTCAGACCTCTAAGGAGGGAAATGGGAACCTCTGGAAAAGGATGATTCAGCCATCAAACATGGTCAAGGTTGTACAGAAGCTCTGAATCAAAGGCAGTAAACATCTTTATTCATGGTGTATCAGACCCGCTCTGCCTGCTTTTGGGCTGTAACAGTTCCGTGAGGCCCACCTCTCTGGTTCACCAAGAGTTTCAGAAAGCTTACATCACAGTACCCTATCTCCAAGAAAGCTTACAGGGTTTCAGAAGAGTAAATAAGCTACTTCCTATTCTGGAAAAAAAAAAAAACCCACCCAAAAAAAAACCAAACAAAAAAAACCCAACCAAACCACCACCAACCCCAAACCAAAACCAATGAAACAAAACCCAACCCAAACCAAAAAGAAACCCACAAAACACCAAAACCAACCAATGAACCCACCCCTCAGAAAACCCCACCACAATATATATAGTAGGAATTGGGGGGGAAAAAGTGTTAGAAATTTTGTTTCATTATTTGTAATAATGATTCTGCAGTTTGCTTTCTAAAATTTGTTGCATTTGGTATTTTATTTGGAGAAGAGAAATATAAATCAGAATATCTTCATACAGAATTACGGAGCCAAACACTTTCATGCCAAAATTTGAAAAGTGGCTTAGCCAAGCTCAGCTAAAATCAGCACCAGAGTTAGAAATGAAACTCTAGAGTTCCTAACTCTTGTGCCTGAATTCAGATTGCCAAACTCACCTTTCATCAGCAAAACAGGAGTGCAAGAATTTGCATATAGGCTGGTTTTTGGAGCTATACTGGCTAGTAACTGTAGCAGGGTATTAACACTGTATAAAAAACAATGCCACCTGAAGAAAGGAAAGAGACTGCTAGGGATGAATTAATTTTCTTTGAGGTTTTAAAAAGGACCCTTCACCTTTGTAGTATAAATCTAGTAGGTCAGATTTCTCTCCAAACTTTACTCCAGACTTCTGCTCTACTAATCAGTTGTTCTGCAATGATACTGTAAAGCTTTTATAGCAACAGCAGCATTAACATCTCAGCAACAGCAGCATTAACATCTCAGCAACAGCAGCATTAACATCTCAGCAACAGCAGCATCTCCTACCAGAACATGGATGTAAGGAATACATGCTAACTCCATATCGAAAGAAGTGAGTTCCACTGTGCCAACATAGCCAAGCTCATTCTCCTCAATGACAAGGGCATTACCTATCTCTAAATTCACCTCCTCTGAGGCTGGGAATAATTGCTCTGTAAACTCAGTTTATTAAAGTATTCAGTTACCCATTAAAAAATGAAAATATTCACTACCATTTAGTGAACAACACACTTCTTAAAAATGTTAGTCTGGCTCAGTTTCCTTCTATGGTTGTCTTGCATGCCACAGTCACTCGGCTCTAGCCCAGCATGTACAGCGCTGTTACAGTTATTGGGGCTGAGGGTGGGGGGAAAGGTCTGGTTTCTGCTTGCCAGCAAATGAGACCTCTGTGACTGGATTTAAGCTTCTCTCACAGAAAAGCTCACTGAGGAAAAAGTCCTTCTCAAGGATGACCTCTGTGTATACAGTATCATTTCTTTTTCATCAGTTGTGACAAGCCCTTGCACTTAAGCAAATCCAGAGGTTATTTTTGTTTTGCTTACCTAAGTTTTCAGGCAACTACATTTCTTACAGAACACAGATCTAAAGATACTCCAAGAATTAAAAGTGTTAGCAGTAAAAAGGTTTCTATTGTTTACATTATAATGCTTATTTGCCAGACAAGAAGAATGAAACTGCTTTATTTACTCATTAAAGAACATTGACCGATGTCCTTTACAAGTGCCGGCTTAATCTGGACTGTTAATAAAAGAAAGTACAGATGAAGAGCCACATTCTGTGTACAATTATGCCTACAGTAAAAAAAGATTTTAGACCCCTCTCCAAAAAATATGCAATCAATAAATGACTGTTAAAATGACCAGTCTGCAATGGAAACTGCAAAGTATGTAGTCAGAGTAATACTAGATCAAGAAATTAGTTTATGATTCAGCTACAGGATTCAAAGGACAAACACATGTAGTGGAGACCTTGAGAAAGAACTTGTCTCAATTTTTGTTTTGGAGAAGCAATTCAACTGCTTTGTCCCACCCACCTCACTTAAAGTAGCTGTAAACTCAATTTAAGCAATCAGCAAAATGGGGTTATACCTGCTTTGCACCAGCATAAAGGAGACAGACTGTGGACAAGAAAGAGAGAGAGAGAATTCTGCTGAAGTACTAAAATGCTCTGTGAGTGTTGGTGAGACTTTCATTTTTCCCTTGCAGGCTATGCCTTTTTTTCTGCTGCCACTGAAAAGCCATGACTGAGGGCTTTTAGGCATTTGGTGACAAATACCTGTTTGCTTGTTTAAATCCAGTCCCTTTGGGCAGAAACTAGAAGCTGTCAACATTTAATGACATCTTGGAAATGGTTTAAAAAGCTGGAACTTTGTTGATACTGGCTGCCATTCTCAGTGTTGAATTTCACCAGTCTATTCCTTAAACTAGATTCAATTTCCTGGCAAACAGCCCTTTAACTCACAGATCTGATTTTATTTCATGAAGGGAGATAGTGACGCAGTTCGGGCTTCCTCTGCTCAATGAAAACACCATTTTGGCAGTGCAAAATTATCCCAGCTAGGACAACTCTTGCTGCTCCATCATTCTGCTATAGTCTGACAACGAAACACTCACAAATACACGTAGACAGTAAAACAGAAGGTATGCATGCGCTGGAAAAACATCTGCATTGATGCAGAGATCCATCCAAGATACGCTTATACACTGCTTCAACCCCCTTGTACAGACCTTAGTTCTGAGGCATGGAATTGAGTGAGCTTGTTCTGGTTGTCATAGTGAGTACTTCTGTCTTTACAAACTCCCTTAATTTAACATTTTCCCACTTTATTGGAGTTTAATGTAAGCATGCAAAGCCAAAACAATTAATAATTAGTAAGTTAATATAAAACAGAGGAAATACCAACTGATGTGCATAATTATGACTGTCTACAAATAAACCTGGACCCTATCTGGAGAATTTGAATCCCTAGTGCCTGTAATATTCCAAGCCCCACACAAGCTCACTGTAGAGACAATCCAGATCAGGAGTCATGATGGTCAGCCAAGAAAGGGCTAAGAAGGTGTCCCTGCAGAAGGACTGTTAGGTGCTGATATCCAGTCCCAAAGACACATTCAGCCAAATAGAAGACTCTTGACTTTCATTGCATTAAATTCTTCATTGTACTATATTCACTTGAAAACCACATGGATGAATTTTTTACAGTATCAGAATTAACCAAGTTAAATGCCCCTTAATAAACTCTTTGCTTTTGTTTCTAGTTGATCACTGGTCTCCACAACAGCTACTCCACATATAAAACACTTCAACAGTTTAAACCAGTGTCAAATGCAGATTCTCACTTTAAAACTTCCTATGATATAAAAGTACATGTCTGTCTTACCTCCAGAAGTCCATCTTCAGGTAGGTCTGTGCAGTGGACAGCATTCTGAATCTTGTTCTTCCCAAAGACAGCACGCAGAGTTCCAGGTCGGAGATGACGAGCTATTTCCTATTAAACACAAGAAAACCAAAAGACCTTTGTGAACCACACTGTCACACTGTTCCTTTATATCATGGACACAATAGAGTCTTATAAAGTAAAACATTATTGTGCTATTAGTATGTGCAGTATGCTATAAAAGAAAATGAAGAGGAAAATTCCAGCTTGCACTACACACACACACACACACACACACACACACACAACTGTTGAAAAAAAAAGACCAAGATTGTGAAAACTAACTGCTTGAAATTGGGTCAGTCAAGCCACCTTGAGTGAAACGCAGGACCCTTCATATTACAGATACACCTTGTTGGCACTTGTATTAATACAATTAGCTCATGTTAACACCTTTGCAGCTCTCAAGCACAGAACGTGCTGTCCTTAGTCACCAGACACAAGCGCACCACCTTGCAGACTGCCTCCCCTAACACTGAACTACTTGCCTCAGAACCTGGCATTTGTGAAGCCCAGCTACTGAACAGCCTCTTGGTCTTCTGCTCTGTGGTGCTTCTCTGACACCGTGACCAGTGCCAACATCTAATCCCCTCTGAGGATCAGTCCAAACTCTCTCTCCATCTTTCTCTGTACTTTGAAGTTGACATTTCAATACTCTTCTCCATCTACAATGCCAAACACCTCCTTGGCCTCTCAGAGTGTTTCTCTTACTACAGCAGATACACTCTGGTCCCGAGATAATGTTCCTCCCCTACCTCTTTTCCGTGATGTATCTCCCATCTTATACTGCAGAGGACTGCCTTCATTGGCTCTCCCCTCCACTATGCTCTTTCTTTCAAGGCATAATGCAGTCCTGCTGTACTTGTCTGTGCTATCACCTTGCAGTGTTGTCTTTTAATCCCTTTCCTATGCCAACTGTGCTACACCTTGTTGGCCTCTTCCCAACACCCTGAAGCTCTTCTTCAAGCCTATCTCATGCACAGTGTGCCTCCTTTTAAAATTCAGTGGTGATGGCATTAACCCAGTTTTCCCTCCCTAAAACCCTCTGGACATTCTTCTATAAGTGTGTCCTGAGCACTGCTGCCTGTGAGGGGACAGGCCGATGACAAGCTCACACTACAACTACTGAATAAAAAAAAGCACTCTTCCTTGCCAACAGAGCCTACATTGGCCCCTTTCTGAAAAGGCACTGGGCACATTAGGGTGTAATCACTTTGGAAGTGGCCAGCACAGTTTCACTGTGCCACTCCCAGGTGTTTGTTTGGGTGTCATGGCTGGAGGTTACTGCCCCTGCAGCCGAGTCACCAGACAGGATTGTCCAAGCATTTCTTAACTTTCAGTGTCAAATGGGTTCAAAGTGACTTCAGTAGTGGCTCTTAGTTGACCTGGAAAACTTTGCACAGGTACAGTTGAGAACCACTCGCATGATGCACACTCTCTTCTGGGATAGCAGTGAATGGTTTAAGCTAGTCCCCAAAGACCTCACAAGAGCATTATCTGAAAACACCCTTTAGCCACTTTCCAGCTTCACCCACTTGTCATGTCTCATTTCTAAACTAAGACAATTGGACCTTAAGGAGAAGATTTTCTCTTAGCCCAGCAAGTCCCAGATATTTTTCTGCAATAACAATTAACAGTTATGGTGATCTGTTACCTAGTAACCTAGATCTGTTACCTATGGTGATCTATTACCCACCTGGATAATTAAACTGCTTTAGTGCTTGGAGTGTGCCTAACTCAAAACATGCTACAAGAAGTTTCAGTTCCCCATTGTTACTGTGTGTACATCACAGGTCATAAGGATCTTTGGATATGGATGTCGAGGATATTTGAATAAGATACACTCAACGTCAAACAAATTTTGCTTCAGAGGAAAGTTCAAGAATTTCACTTTAAAAAAAAAAACCTCCCCAAGGAGAAAAAAAACCCTCCTCTACATGGTCCTCATTAAAGGCCTGCGATAAGAAAGTCTGCTGGAGAAACAAAAGTCACATGCCAGTTAACTACAGCTATGTGACACTTGAATCAAGCCTTCCTTGAAACAACTGTTGATCCCGCTAACAACTAGCTGTCAGGAAGCCAGCAATAGCACTAGGGTTTCAATTATTTTAAGGAAAGTTTGGGCATACTAGAAAAAATTATTGTGGCTATGAAACCTTTGGAAACAGTTCAGCAAGAAACAGCTCAGATAAAAAAAGCTAAAGCTTGGTATTTCATACGCTGTTTATTTCCTATCCATGAAACTCTTTTGCTCAAACTGTTCCATCCTCCAACAAGTCCAAAAATTCTGCTTCTTATGAAACTTTCCCAAGTTTTCCCTTGACCCATCTTCCTCACCAAACCCACTTTTCTTTTTTTTTGTTTTTGTTTTCTTTCTTTCTTTAAAAGCAACTCTGGCCTCCTGACTTATCATTTGTCCTAAGCTCTCATTTCTACTTCACAAATTGGTAACAAAAGACCTCATGTTTCTTCTCTCGGACTCACTCTCACTAACATTGGCAAAAGCTCCTACTGCTGCAGTACACAATCTCCTGTTCTTCCTTCAATTTTTCAATGCAGGTTGCTAAGCATTCTCCTCCCCTCCTGAAACTGATCAGCTGTACACAAAGGTAGGTACTCCAGCACTTTACATTATAAGCACCTGATTAATAAGAATCTAAATAAACCTTTCTTACCATCAGTTAACAAACAGGACAAGAGGTAAAGCAGTCTCTGGTTATATTTACATAGCCAAAAAAGGTCAATAACTGTCAATTCCAAAGTTTTACTATTCTGCTGCTTTCTTACTACACCATTGAGGAACCCTCAGGGAACAAGACCTCTGTAAATGACAGAGATACAAAGAGCTCTATGGATCATATATAGGTATCCTTGTGTACGTATCGCTGGAAATCTTGGGAACGTTTCAGGGAAGGAGGAATAGAGTTCCTTACAGAACTTATTCCTCACAGCACATATTAATGTACACTCCTCTTCTCCACGACAGGAAGTTTGCCAAGCATTTTATTTATAAGGCCTCAGCTGCAACAACAGGGAGATACAAATATAAATATAGGGTTTGGGTTGGTTCCCCCACACCCCTCCATCCCCTTTTAAACATCTTTCCTAAGCTTTCTGCTGAGTGTAGTTTCTGGTGTTTGTGTTTCGTGTACTGGTTGTCAAAAACTTTTTGAAAGAAGTTGAGAGTGGGATGGTGGAGGAGTTAAGAGCAGTTACAGCTCTACCATATGCATGAGAGGAGAGTAACAAGTGTGCGCTGGAACTTCATGTGCATGTGTAAATGGGGATGCCATGAACTCACACCTCACATAAAGAATACACTGTCTGCGGCAAAACAAACCATGGCTGCTGTACCAAAAGGCTTCATCCTCTTTGGTCTTATTCAGCAGGCTATTTGATCACACCTCACAGGCTGGGCTTTGATCTACAGCTAGCCCTTTGAAGTTCCTTGTCCTACACAAGATACAGATGCACATATTTCATGTTTCTCTCTATCACATAACTGTGCCCAGTGCAATACTGCCTGTATGAAGTACTTGGCACATTCTAAAATCTTTCTATTTCTGTACAAGTTAAGGGAAACAAAAATGTCACCAATGCCAGTAATATGTCAAAATCAGACTGAAAAATCATAAACATACTCATGAGCAAAGCTCATTAACTGCTTTTCCTTCAAATGGCTGTTTTTTCACAGGCTGGATGGGAAGTTATACAGAACAGTAACATGTATTCCACCCAAAACTGCAGATTTCAAGAAAATCTGACCAGGTTTTTAAAAGCACCTGCCCTGAATACTTAATTTGGTATCTAGAAAGGCTGAAAGGCCACTGCCCTTAAACATTTCTGCATGCTTTGTTGTTTAAATGACATTCAAGGAAAAGCCAAAGAGGTGACCACTGACTCTGTGCAGCAACCATTCCCTCCCTCCCCAGTGGGAAACAGCACAAATTCTGAATGGACCAAGAACAAAAGAACTTTTACAGCCTAAAACTTTGTTCTATGTGGGCATGAACTAGAACAAGGGAACCTTGAAAATTTGTTACTGGTCCTCTTGAGTGAAGCAGAATAAAAATAAGAGAGTTTGTGATCAAACTCTCTCCCACCCACAGTGTGGTCCCAGGGCAGGTTCATTCTTTTAGGTTTGCTTCCAGGCCAGCAGCATTCAGAGGGCTTCTTGGGCTGCAACAAAACTCTGCACAGTCCCCTCTAAGTCCGCAGTAAAACACCTTGTTTTCCTTCTCTATCCAAGCCCTGACTGCGCGTCTGCTCCTTTCTCTTCTTGGCATTCCTCATTCATCACTCTTTCTTAAGGCTTTACGTTGACTTGGTCTCCCCATCTCTGTTTTCCCCACCCTGCACTCATGAGGCTTTTTTCTTCTGCAGTTCTCCATGCTCCGCTGCTGTCATGAAAGAGATGGTCCCTCTTTCCCCTTGAGGGTACCAACTAATCCAGAAGGCAGTAGCCAGCCTCAGGCAAACAAGCAATTGCCTTTCTCCTTTTAAGGACCAGCTGCACCCTTGTCAAGAGAACAGAACACACATTAACTGTGAACAAACAAAATAATGTAAATTCCACCACTGACCATGGAATTTGTCTGACTGAACTTTAGCCATCAGAAAGCTGACTGCCTCGTCCAAGCTCGGCACTTGAGCTTCCTCTGTAGTAAGTGGAGGATGATAAGCCCTTTCAGAGAAAAAAAAAAAAAAAAAAAAAGACTCTTTTGCAGTACAACAGCTATGTAAGGTAGGTAGGATAAGTGCCTCACTCTTCCCATCATCACAGCTCTTCAGCTGGCTTTTATTTTCAGGGGATTTTAGCACCAGTCACATCACACACTGCTGGTTGCAGCAGGGAGCTGCACAAAATATTCATTCCTACACAAGCCATCAGCAAGAGGCAAAATGATAAAAGCAGCACAGCCCCTGTCACACAGAATACAATACTAGACAAAATCTCCTGTAATGCTTATTCAAGCTAAGAAGCACGTTAAGATTATTGTTACTGTGGGAACAACCTCAGTTGATCAGTCTAATATCTTCTTTAATTTCACAGAAGTTCCCATCCATAGACAAAGGCTTAACTGCCAAAATGAAACCTGTGGTCTCAGATGATCTTGTGCATGATACCACAACTGCTAGCTTGCTTCAGCTTGCTTCACAAGTTTTGTCAAAAGTTTTCTTTGCAGCCCATACTCCTTCCGAACTCTAGCCAACCAGTTTTGATGTGTGTGCCCCCCTAGTTACCTCAGCTCTAGCCTGATTTATGTTCCCCAGTTTCATGCAATAAGCCACATTACACTCAACATCAGCTGCTGCTGAACACAATTTTCTAGTCCTGTATCAGTCCGAGGTATGTTTAATCATCCCTAAGTGCAGTGCTAAGCCTTCTGTCTATATTACAAAGAGAAAAATCTACATAAGATGGTGCTGCTACCACTGTAAAGTCTTTAACTGGGGAAGAGCACATGTTGCCCTGAAACCTGGGGCCTGCCTGTTGAAAGGTACTTCAGAAAGTTTCTAAATACAAAACCAGGTCAATGTTAAAGACAATACAATAGGTTTCCTTCAGCTTACATTTCACAAACCGATCCAGAACAAAAGTCTCTGGTTGACAAAGTGACTGACACATATTCTCTTCCGTTGTGTTCCACACGAGCTGCAGCAAAGTCATGTACACACATGGAGTCAGTATCAACAGCCTTATGCATGCTTCCAAGGAATACAGTGTTATCAGATAGCGTTTTCTACTTTCCATACATCACAAGAAAATAATCAAACCAAAACAATCCCCTCCAAACTAACCCCCTCCACACTAAACATCCCTCATCTTTTGATCTTTATCACAAAACAAACTGATACACAGGTTCTCAAGAATCTGGAAAGGTTGCATTGAAAGTCTTTATAATATTTAGCCTAATCTTCTATCTCCTGAGCACTGTGCATTTGACCTGGACAGTCAGGTTGTCTTCTCCTTACTGATGGTAAAATATTTATGCCTCCAATGACTTGCTGGCTGTCCTGACAAGTTTCTCGTATCTTTAACTGAGCCAAGTCTGCATACATAACTGTATGCATACAGTTATGTACTTCAAACAGCGTGGTTGTAAAGGTTTGTTCAGCAAATTAAATGATCTGATCCAGGCAACAGCAGCCAAATTTTCAGTTGCAAGGCTAAAAAGTGTGCCTGAGGCTCACCTTCTTCCAAAATCAAATAGTTTTGCAACAGTAGCAGCAAATAATAAAACCGTAGTTTTATGTTGTTACAAAAGCCTACTCTGGTCTGAGTAAAAAAAAAATTTTAAAAAATCCATCTGCTTTTCTGTTTATTTTGAAGTCAGTCTACCTCTGAACTACCAGTCTGAAGCCCTGTATCTTTTGGAAGTTTTGTTAACGGACCTAAAATTATCTTCCATACTCCAGCGTTGGCAGTTTTTTTGGAAGCTCACAAGTCTGTAGAAGTTGTTACACTGTCTCCTTCTCACCCTCCATCCCCTGAGGCACTTTCATTCTCTCTGCTTCACTCCTACACGTTCCCTACCACTCCTCTCTGGCAGCCCAAAGGTGCTGCACCAACTCTCCACAGACTCTCTGCTGTGGGCAGCAAACGTGGCACATTTGCCAGCCTGAGATAGCATTTTTACCAGTCTTGGCGCTTCTGGTTGATGCTTAAGCAATTCCAGTGGTAACTGCCCTGCTCAGAAACTTATTTACTGTTGTATTTGTGTGCCTATCTGCCCTTGCCAGTGGGCTGAATTTAGATAAGAGCAAGCAGCCACGCTTCCGAGTTAAGTGCAAACTGGATTGGATGGTGAAGTCTTGAGGATAACTGACATACCAAATGTAAGTTGGTCACAAAATAGAAATAAAGATAAAATATCTAGCTATCTTGTTTTATTATCTGAGTGCAATAAGGGATATTTACATTTCTTGACAAGTTGGGAAAAGGAAGCATTTAAGAACTGAAAAGCAACTAACCCCACAAGACATCAGAAAACACAGTATAACTGTAAATTTGATTATTAGTTGCTTTACTTCAAGCTTTAAAGGAGAAATATTGGTCCTACTGATGCTTTTCAAGTGCCTTTGAGGCATTCAGAATTTCATCCATTTATTAATTCACCTGTAAAACAAGGATAAAAAAAATACTAGGCTGCAAGGGATATTTTGGGATTTCATTAATTCATGTTAGCAAAATATCTGGAGAGCCTCCAGTGAAAGTCACTATGAAGTTGCAAGACATTATTTTTAGTCTGCAGACATCTTGGCTGAGTTTTCCCCTGTAAGAACAAGAAAAATTATAAATTATCTTTTCCTCTGAAATTTTTGAGACGGAATTTTACATTTGCAAAAGCAGTCCAGATATCTGAGCTTTACACTTTGCAAAGCAGAAAAAACTGCTTCAAAATTCTATTGAGACTTCCCTGCCGAACCAACTTCGGACCATCGTCTTCAACAGAAGGCGCAGACAAACTGGAAGACAAAGCTCACAAGTCTGCTGCAAACCTCAGAGATTCTTCTCATTTGGGACTTAGCATGGGAGAGAGCTTTCCCTTCCACTCTGTGCCCTCAAGCCCATCCAATCCAACCACAAGCTTTTCCTTGGAGGTGGCAGTGCTGCCATCTCTTCCCACACGCTTGTGAACAGCCTTGTTCTGATGGAAGGAATCAATCATTATTTGTGTTACAACTGTTTTTTAAAAGCCCCTGCTGTATTCAGGACTAGCTGTACTAGTCAGTGTTCTATACATACTAAGAGACAGCTCCTGGCCTGGAAAACTTATATGAAGAGATACAAAGAACAGAAAATGGGAGCAGAATGGATCCCATTTTTTTGGAGTGGGAAACCGAGACAGGGAGACGGTAATTTTCCAGGGGCACAAAGAAATACACGTTTCACAAGGATCACAAGTTCAATGTCTAGGTCTTAGCTCAGATCTTTGAATCCCAGACCAGTTCCTCAACTATTCTCTCTGCCTGATTCAATGCTATTTTAATTCCTGTGTAGCACTCTGATGATAAGCCACAGCCTGCAAAAACTCAGGCCATGCCAAGTCACATAGGGGAACTTCAGAGCTGCCATGGGAACATGAAGAACTGCTGCTCACCCATCTTCCAGCCCAACCTTGTTCTAGTTCCTTGATCTGAGAAGTCAAGGGACACATAGAAAGGGAAAACTTCTTAGTAGGAGTATCCAAGGGAAGTCCCATGTGCACATCAGATGCAGTCTATCATATTGTAAGTGAAAGCAGCTGCTAAATATTCTGCTCAGGTGGCCCTGCAGTAGAACAGAGAATGTCAGCCTAAACCAGACAGACAGCAAGCAGCACCCCAAATTATTCAGCAGGTTTTCAGTACTTGAATTCATCATTTTATGTCCAGTTTTTAAAATGCCTTTGTTTAGTTAATAGTGTCCACAGTCAACGAGACCAGTGGTATAGAACAAAAACTATTACTGCAGTTGTTCTCATGGCTATCAGCAATTGCAGAGAGGAAGATTTAAAATAATAACAATAATAACAACAACAATAATACCACCCATCATCATCAGAAATGCAAACCCAGACTACCTCCTCCTTCTTATTACAGAAGGGAAGGCTTAGGCCACAGTATTTGTTTTCATGCACTTTGAAGCCTTCAATAACGTAGCTCAAACAGAAAATGACTGCAGATATGCTCTGGCCACAGCATGTACTTCTTGCATTAATACAACGGCATGCAAAGCACCTAGGGAATGTCAGTCCATACACACCCTGTTGCAACGTACAGTACAAGGATGACACCTAGAAAGCCAACTGATCCCTCTTACGGGAAACCCACTTGAGAAACTGGTCGATCTCCTTCCAGCAGTGATCAGTTCCCCTCAGATCAATCTCTTTTGTGTACCAGTTTATCAAGAGTATGTAAGATACACTATGATCTGCAGCTCCTTTTCTGTTTGGTTATTGTTAGCTCTTCCACCAATTTATTAACAAAGCAGTCCTCAGGGACAAGAAAAAAAAAAAAAAAAAAAAAGTCACACGCATCCAAGAATTGGCTACTCATAAGCTGCTGACTGAAAGACATGAAACCTTTTGGGAGAGCTACAGTCAACTTCAGGATACTCAAGATCACAATATCATCATGGTTGTATGGAAAAGTGAGTGCCCTACTGCCCTTTTTCTACATGTTTATAACTTTGTTGCACATTTTCAACAAGCACCTTTGTGAGCTTACTCTTGCAAACTGCCTTCTATAGTGCTCTAGAAAAAGCCTTTGCAGCCTGTTCTAACAAGTTCTACCTTGGTTTTTTATTTTGTTAATTTTTTTTTTTTACTGGAGATATCACTCATATTAATTCATAACTTGAAGTATACATAACAGCACTACAAAACTACTATGTTCCAATGATAAGTCAGGAAGAAATCAAGTGAAGGATAAGGCTATCTACAGTCAACAAAAATCTGAGTCAGGCATGTAAGCAAATGCTCTTAATCTATTCAAATCAAAAGTTCTGCAAACACACAAGGTCACTGTGACCAGGATGCTAAGAAACTGGAGAAGGAGAAAAGAGTTGTTTAGTGCAGTAACAGTATCATCTTCTTATCCAGAGTGACCTCAGCACTTCCCGTATCTCCTGGAAACACTGCTCCCTTTTTCCAAGGAAGGGCTGAGGTTATAGAGAATTTGGTTTTTTGCTTTAATGCCTCTTTTCAGGGATTAACTTTTATATACTCAAAAACATCACTGTCCAATGTAAAAGAGTGATTTGCTGTCTTGTGTAACCAAACAGAACACAAGGTAAGCAAAAAAACCAACCGCGCAGACTGAAAATAACCCAGAACCACCTTGTTCTCGAAGAGGCTCTTACCTTGTGCCTTTTATGGACCAAATATATTAATGAATCTATTCTCAGAAACCTCAGCAGCTACAGCAGAACCATAACAGAACAGTCCAAAGTGGGGGAGGGGGGGTGCGGAAAGATAAGGAATCACCAAGGAAGGTAGACCTCCTGCAACTGCAGGAGGAGACTACAACCTAGGAATTATGATGACCAGCTCTGTGTCTTACTGACAAAGACTGTATTTTCACAAGGGGGAAGAATACTTTGATTTTTAAAAAGCATTGCACTGTAATTGCACTGTAATCCAGTGTAGCTGGGAGAAACAAGCCCTAGAGAGAACCCTGTGGATTACTTCTGATCAGCCTATGGGTGTAAAATTACATTGTGTATTTGTCTATACCAGGCTGGTATCACACGGTCACCTGATATGTTAGAAGCCTACCTCATTTTCTACAGCAGTGAGAAACAAAACTTTTCTCCTTAATCCATCTAAGATATATAAGCAGAGATACAATAAAGATATGGTATTAGCTAGCATTATTTAAAAAACAAACCAAGCAAATACTAAAAGAAACTAGGCAAGTAAGCGCTTTTAAAACTTTGTGTGGTCACCTTTTAAATAAAATATGATCCATCTATATGAGATGCTAAGTCTGTAACACCAGTCTCTAAAACGTGGCATATATTCAAAGCTTGGGGAGAACCTAAACATGAAGATGCAATACAAACAGGATATGGAAGCATTCATTTTGCAAAACAAGGTAGGCAGATGGACACTTATAACCAAAACCCCGCGCAGTCCGGAAAACCCCACCTCCTCAAGCCTGAATAGACAAATTTATGTAACTCACAGCATTTATAAGAAACTTGTGTTCATCATAGATGCTTAAAATACCACTTTTTTAATAACACCTACCTACTACTTTGGGACGCGCTCAGTTTGAGTGCAAAGGGAGCCTTTAGCATCCCTAAGCCAGTCTTTCAGGCTTCTTTCACACCTACCTATAGACACAGTTAGTCTTCGTGATTTCAGATAAGGCTAAATGTCTTCATTTGTCTGCAGAGCTGAACAGTACAAAGTCCTTGACCAAGAAATTGAGTTTTCTTAAAAAGTAAATATTCTAAGTGTGACTTAAACCCTTACCAAAATGGCTAGCCCTACGATGCTTTGCAGGGAAAGGCCTAAAAACCTAGCTCTAGGATACCCTGACACATTACCCATTCTGGGGCGTAGGTAGGAGGTCTCTGTACCTCTGTGCACAGCAAGTCAAGGAAGACCAGTAACCAGTACTGTTAATGCCTTGTGGCACATCTCTGCTTTTCTTCAGTCTCTGGGCTTATGTTCAGCTTCTCTCTTCTTGCTAAAATAGGGTAAGCTATTCCAGCCTGGAACCAGGCACGAGGAGCCCAGGAAGAACCAGTTCAAAGCCAGAGACAGCCTGACATAAGGGAAAGACAAGAACACAGATGGGAACCCTGAGGCTTCTGGAGTTGATGGAGTTGATGCTACTTTCCAGGAGGGCATACAGGATTTTTGACAAAACACTGATAACTTCCTGAAAATGTCCAGACATTGCAGTCAAGAAGGTGCCCGGTCATGTGGGGATACTAAAATATCATAGTGACAGGTAGCAGAAGAAACTATAAAAAAACCCCTAGATAGGCTAGAGGGGCTTTGTTAGCCAATTGAGGGGAAAAAAAAAAAAGCATCGCAGCAGCCAGAAACAAGATGCAAATGTACTCCACTTTCAGTCCTCTCCCAGAAGTCCCCAGCACCTTCTCTCCAGAGGATGAAAGCAGCAGACTCTTCCAGCATCACGTCTCTGTGGTTGTAGTGGGCTTGATATCAGACAATGCAATATCTGTTATTATCTAGTTTATCAAATGACTGTAATTTGTGACCACTGAATCTAAGTTCAATGACCTCCCATCCAGGATTTACTTAGGCACTGCTGACACGTTGAAGTCTGGTAGCTCTGGAGCCTCAGCCAAGGAGTGGCAGATAAAAGTTTTTTTCAAACTGTAACCTTGCCAACATGCCTCAATCACATTGGATTTAAAGCAGAGTTCAGTCTTGAGGGCTCTGTTGGTATTTAGTCTCCCAATGGAGACTGCCAGTCACCACTAATAACAGCAATTTTCAGCACATATGCACCTACCCGTCAAGAATCAAAGTGAGCCTACAAACTCCAGTTCCACATGACACTGAACAGCCATCATATGACAGCAGCCTTCAGGCAATAACAAGCGATATTTAAAGCAAGCCACTTGCAAGCAAAAGGGTCCTCCACCACTACTAGTCCTCTGATTTTTGTTCTAGTCTCCCCACAAAGACATACTTCAGCGAGGCTGAAGTCCCTCTTCCTATCAAAGGACTTCCCATTGCCTGCAAAGGGTGGCTTGGGGAAGACAGTACGCAAGAAACAGAGCTCTAAGCAGGTCACCTCAAAATTATAACCAGATCATGCATACGTGCCACTACAAAGCACATACACACACACAATTAAAGCAAATAGGGTGGAAGGAGGAGGGTGTCAGGGTCTGCAGACCTCTGCAATACCCATTCAGAAGCAAGAGAAACACATCAGGAGAACTTACTATGAATACTGAATTCATGCCTATAAAAAACAATTCTTGAATTCTTGACTCTCAGATGCTCCCAGGGCTACACACAGCTTTGACAGGAAGAACAAATATGACATTTATGTATCAGTCTTGTTTCTGGTGCAGCCAGTGCAACTCCATCCGTTTTAAACCAGGGAAACCAGCTCATTGCCACAGGTGTGGTGTTTGGCATCCACACAGACACAGGCTTGTCTCTGACAACAAGCTATAATGCTTTTGGAGGTAAATTTCAAACAGTCTAAAGCAGTGGTGGCAACTCACGGTTACAGTCACATTACAGCTGTGGGTCACTAGAGTACAGCTGTCTTAACACTTCCTTTCTGCTAGATCCAGTCTTAATAAGCCCCCTGCCCACGCGCAGAGGGATGGCAGAGAACAAGGCAGGAGAAGTCCTGAACCCACCAAGAGTTTAGGCTTTATGAATAAGCAGTGTCAGCTCAGCAAAAGGGGGCTGCACTAGAGGGAAGAATCTCCCTCCACAGACAGTCAAAAATTACCATGTCCCCCAACTGAGAGGCCTTAGCACTGTCTAGAACACATTTTCATTAGACCTGCAGAGGCTGATGTGGAAATTAAAAACTGAAAGGACAGAGTCAGATGGCTGACCTTAAATAACATCTAAGCAATTCAATCATGTCTTTCCCATTGCAGGCTTAGACAGCAGGATATCGTAACTGGTATCGATCGATCTGTTTGCTACTCTAGCTGATAATAGTTTGGCTCTGAATGGAATTTTTTATTATTATTACATGACTCAGGCTATCTGCGCAGATAATCAATTACATGAAAATCTTCTTCATCAAAGAATTAGATTAATAAATCTTATTTCTCTGGAAACACATTATGTACTTCACTGTCAACGCTCTGACCAGGGCTCACTAGGCTATAGAGAGAATCCACACTGAAACAGCTATGAAGGTAGTGCCAGAAAATGAATACTTGGGAGCTCAAAAATTGATTTCATATTTCTTTATGTCTTCCACTGAACTACTTTTTATTGATGCAATATGAAAATGTGGTGCTGCTAATGTAGCTCTAGGAATGAACATGAACATTTTTGGCCACATATGTAGATACTTTTCAGTGCTAGAGATTCACAGAAGGTCTATACAAACAAAAATCTTACAGCAACAGTGTTCTTTGGCTCATATTGTTATCCCTATTTAACTGAGGCAGAAACATATTGAACTTTTTGTCCAAGGTCACACAGTGAGGTCAGGAACAGAGCTAAAGCAGACTCCACCTCTTTCAGTTCACCGCTTTTTTTTAAACCTTCTGATCTTCCTTTTAGCTCTTTGGCGTTGATGCAAAAGTACAAAAGACTGTTAATACACTGTTACCATTAAAATTGCAAATCCTCAATGTAAAAAGAATGCAGGTTAAGATCTAAAGCAAGTAATGAAAATCCCTTTCCAGCCCACTGGATGCAGAAATATTGCAGCATGTCCCATCACTTTAATAATATCTCACAGCAGAAGGTACTTAAGTCACTTTTAGTGTACTGCCAATCCTAACTAAAAGCTATTAAGACTACTAAAAGTTATGCAGTCAGCCAGGAACACATAGCTGATGTATGTTATAACCAACCTTTTCATTTGTGCATACAGAAAGTTCAAAAGAAAGGTAAAAATAAAAAATAAAAGCAATATATCTAATTTCTACAGCATTTTACAAGTGTTTTATGAATACTGCATAATCACCTCACGTTACTAGCTATTTCAACATAGAGGCTGCATGAAGATGTGAAAACTGCAGCTGTAGCTTCAGACTTAGGTCTGAACAAGGCAATAAGAAAAGGCCTCCAAGTGCTCCAGAGGCCAAAAATACACAAACACCAATCAAATGAAACATTGATGTTAGCAAGCTCAAGCAGTGACAGGATTCCCTGGCCACCATCCCCCTGTTCCAAGGATTTCCATTATAGCCTTTGCTTTCTGATTCACATGAAACAATGTCAAATCAATGCAGAATAGTTTGCGGATTTTTTTCTTACCGCACTTAAACAAAACAGCTTTCTTGGTAGTGCACACTGTGCTGTATTTACTCCTACCCCTCTCCAACCACTTTCAATTCTTTACAATGGAGAAACATAGCTTCTTTTCTGTTGAACTTTGGTTGCAGTTAGCAACTCTTATTTCGAAGTGATAGTGTGTATCAAAAGTTCAAGTTTGTGTTCTTTAGTAATCTGATTTAATTAACTTTTTAACTCCTCTTCCTAGCTTTCTAGAGCAGTCACCTCTTTGCCATAGGTGTAAATTTTTTTCTCTCAATGTCAGAACTGCACCAATAGAAACAGACTGAAATAGCACCCAGCATGAAAAATGTAATTTAACAACCTGCATTACAAGATTTTATACTATACTTTGAAAAAGGGTTTAAATGATTCAAACACCCTATGGAAAATCAGTGGAATTCAAAGTCATTTCAGAAATCCCATTCCTAGTTGAAATTTAAATACCCAAATAGAAGTGCTCAGCTGCTCATAGAATCTCAATATCTCAAACCTCCTAGCTTTGGGTGCACAGCAGAGGCTGTGGGTGCTTCCCCTCTTGAAAAGCTACATTCTTGTGTGGAACCTGGAGATCTTTTTTACACAGCCCTTATTAATGTTGTAAAGAAACAGTATTTTCAAGATGGGTATCAGAACGGCTGCTGGCCTTTTACAGGGGTGTTGCAACAATAAGTAAAGAACAAATACATGTTTATTATAGTAGATGTGGAGAGTGCCTTCCATTTCTAAACCCTACACGTTGGCCACAGACATGTTCCAGCACAGAGAGAATGAGGCGCAGAGCAACACCAAGAGCAAGTCACACAAGTAGTCTGGGACCTGGCTTGGAGGAACAGCTAAACTAGAGGCTGCAATTTGAAGACAAGATAAACAAGCATCACAGCTGATCTGAAAGATTACAGAAAGGCCTCAGATGGGGCCACCAATGATACAAAAAAATCCAGCTGCACTGCAGGAGCTTGAGCCAAGTGTAATTAAAGATGCTGACCGTTCACCAAGAGTGCAATGACCCAGCTGGCCACTCATTAGAAAAGTGCCAGTGTACAACAAAAATGTAAGCAGCAGCAAGATCTGCAGAAAAGCGTTTCTCCTAGTGCATATACTAGCCACCGGGAACAAATGTTCCACAAGCCTGCAACCTGTGACACTGAGCCCTTCAATCAGGTCACAGTAATTTTGAGAGTGAGCATGTCCAGCACAGCTCCTTGCAGACAAGTATCTTTATCCCACTGCCTGCTTTCCATATTTGATAGGCTGTTTGTGCACTACTACAGAGAGGCTCTAAACAGGTTTTTGGTTAGCAGTCTTCCCTACTACCACACAAGAGGTTTAAACAAAGTATTTATAAGCTGGTTTATAATGAAGGGTACTTTTGGCAGAGAGCTTTACTGACCTGCAGTGCTAACAAAATACTACCCAGTTAGAGAAAATAGCACAAAGTACACTTGGTATAAATTGCCAGCTTATTAAAGCATAATTTTCAAAATGGAAAAACTGTAATTCTTTCTTCAGCCCTAAACAGCAGGGACGTGGACAAAACCAGACCTATTTCCAAATGACATCTCACTTTGATTTGAGAAAATTTATATCACCTCTTTTTGGGTGTCTTTTATTGATGTGTACCCCAACTGCCTCCCTGCAAAACCAAGAACAGACTGAAAAGGCTGTTAACATTCATACCCAGTTTAGATACCTGAGTTGCCACAAAGTAATTATTATATTTGCTATGTACGTAAGATATAATTAACAGCACGTGTGATTGGGAGATTCATTATATAAGTCAAATTCCAACACCTTCACTCACTTCAAACAGCACCTTGCTTTGAGAGTAATCACAGTGATTTCTATGGCACTACTTGCCAAATAGGGTACTATTTAACAGGAGCCAAAGTGACCCAGTAAAGTGCATTTTATAGTAAACTTGCTCTTCACCTGCGTTTATAAACAGGCTGTACACACATCAGGATCTAACATATATGAACAAACAAACAAACAAGTTAGAGAGATTGACATCTCTCAGTGATAATGCACTATTTGCATGACACTTAGATTTACTTTAATCACTAGAATAACAAGTCCATGGTATCTTCATGGTCTGTGTATAACCTTGCTAGATAATGAAACTGCTGTTATGGTTTCTGCTACTCCTGTTTGAGGCAGATATTGTAACCACAAAGTTCAGTTGTGAGCTTCTCTGATGATTCCGACTGGGAACGACAAAAGACCACTGAGATACCTTAGTCCCTTCTTCCTCAAGGACAATCTACAAATGCTATCTGAAGAGACAAATAAATTTCAGGCAAAGATCACTCTTGAAAGTAGCTGCAGTTACTGTACATACGCTTTATGTGCCTGAAGAACCAATTAATTTGCAATCCTTATAGGAAACAGTAGACAGAAATATATAACGCTGCCTATCTTCCAAACATACCATTAGTGTAACTGCTATAAAGTCAGTGTCCAAAACTTACAGTTCCCTGCTTCCACTAGAAGCAGGCAGGTACTCGTTTTCACTTCACAAGTCACACAGCCATTAAAAGGGAAACACAAACAGCATAGGTAGGTTACTAGCAAGAGATTTGGGAGACAGGAATTTTAGTTCCCTCCTTTGCTGTTTTCTTGTGCTACCCAGAGAAGCCATCAGTTTATACAACCCTCAGTTCCCCAGCTCATCAACAATTCCTTTGGTCACACACATGTTGTATGGCTACGACAGAGCTGTTCATGGATGTAGTAAGGGAAAATAGAGAAATTCCCCTTGTATAGGTACACTTGTCTTTAATAACCTAAAGCAGCTGTGATGTTTGTAAGCATATTTTGATTTTAAAGTATCAGGCATTAAACAAGCAGAAACATGAAAAGGATATAATAGGCCCAAATAAAACAACTGCATCTTTGAAAGTTTTCAAGATCAGAAACCTTTAACATGGAATTTGAAAAAAAACCTGAAACCACCACATTGTGTACATTACCACTGATATATCATCCTGCAGTTAAAACTAAGTCAGATAAACAGGTTATGCTCTGCTTACAAGGTGCTAACCCAGCAGAGAAACATTTGAATGTTACCAAATGGAAGGTGAAAAAAAGGTTTGGATAATGCCTTTAACTTGTACTTTCTGTAATGGAAGCTCTGGATCTGAAGAAAAATATATCCTGAACAATGTGTTCTCTCCTTCAAATATTAATCTGTGTGATTTTTTTCCATGGAAACTGGTAAACCCACTCGGTCTGCAATGAAAACATCAGGTCATAACCAAAAAAACCATACAAACCCTAATCTCATTGCCTCCATCTTGATATTTCACCTCATGGCTCCTGTGTGGTATAGTAGCCTTTATTGTTCAACAAAAAACTGCAAGCTTTTTTGAGACAGCACTTATGCTTGTCTCCAAATTGCACACAGTGTCACGCATATCCATTTAGTTACCTCAAGAAATGAAAAATAAAAGCTAAAAGCATTGGCATAGCAAACAGGTACGAGAACTTTTACACCCTTTTTTGTTCGTTTCCTTCTGAAAAACAAAGGGACCAATTCTCCTTCTACAGTTTCATCCTAGGAGAATGCCACAGACTGCAGTGGACTAACATTTAATTTACATTGGCATGCACAAGCAATAACTATTTGTTCCAGGGCTCTGAAGCCTTGTGTTAGAATATTTATGAATCTTTAATAGAGATTTTTGCCTAGATAGCTTTCCTTTCACATAAATATCGTCACAGTATTTTATCACCTGGTTTAGGTAAGATCGGAAGAGTTGCTAGAGGATTTGCAAATTGGTCCACTAAGACTAGCATCTGACCTCCATGATCAGGTAATGCTTACATGTTTCCAATGAATGCAGCAAGTATGTGGCTGCCGTACCACACTTTGATCTTTTAATTCACATAGGCAGCACATCAACTTTTTAAGCATTCCTTATCACTCAAGCAAGTACTTACAGGGTCAGAAGGGCCACAGAAGTCTCTGAACACTTTTGGAGGCTCAGGTTGTATAATCTCCATTGCTATGCAAGGGCCTGAACACAACTCTGTAACCATGTCCTGGAAGAGAAAAAAGATAGAGGCAAATCTGAACTTCTTTGGGCATTAGCAAGGGTTGTATTCCTCCCCAAAACTAGACCCAAACTTACAGGACAGGAACAATTAAGAAATATTGGTGCATTTAGGAAAGCAAAGACATGAAACAAAGATATCATTAGTATTCACAACAACAGACATGTTTTCCATTTTGCTACTTGGTTTAGAAGATGAAGATTGAGATAAATTTGATATTCAGCTTTAACCAGACGCTAAATAGCATGCAACAGCTTCCATAATACTTTAAATTCTTTTGTGGGTACATCCTTATTGATCCAGACCTGGATTTCACAGCAATATCCCATAACTTGTCAAACTAGACTGAATCAATGGAACACACCTTGCTGGGTGTAAGCCTGAAAAATCACACTATGTTCAGCCAGTTCCACAGGCAGCAATGCAGTTTGCAGTGTTCCCTACAGGGAGCATGGTACATAGCCTATATTTGTTTCCAAATATACACCTGTTTGATGGCTTTAAGTCATTAAAATGCCCCTTGGGCTTTTGGTTCTCACTGCCTTTTCTTCAGATATTACTACAGAAGCTGAAATACATAATCCAACAGAACCTGTGCCTGTGACACAACCTGTTAGGGTAAGGGTCCTTGATCTGGCAACGTTCTTGCAGTATACTGTTAACCAGAATCTCAGTTACACCAAAATAATCTGTTTCCCTCGAGCCTCCTGGAGAGTAAAGAGACATTGTGAGTTCTGAGTGGGTGATGAAGATGGGTCTTAGTTTTCATAAACTTAAATTAACTCTGGGCATTAGTGCCAATTTGGAGTTTGTTAATTAGAGGTATAGCTTTCACAAGCAGAAAGAATCTGTTTTGATGTTCTAATCTGACTTCCTCTTAGGTTTCACAAGCAGAAAGAATCTATTTTGATGTTCTAGTCTGATTTCCTTTTTTAAATCATGGCCTTATAATTGCATACTTGTCTAGAAATCTGGGTAGACCAGTTTTAAACAAATCAGGACAGTGAAAAGAACCAAAACCAATGAGGAAAGAGGAAAGGAAAAAAGATTCACAAGAAATAAGGGAGGACAGGGATGGACAAGCAAGGTACTGCAATCACGCCCACCAGCCATGGGCAGGTCAAGGATGAGCCATGACAAAGAACAAGAGCATACAGAATGGGAAAAAAAGCAGTAGAAAAAGAAGGATTAAGTCCTTCTCTGCCTTTTATGAATTGTGATGGAAACTAAATACACAAAGACTCCAAGTCAGGCAGCATTATTAAAAAGAGTTACTATCTTCATAACAGATTCCACGATGAGAGCATGTGCTTAATCTCCCCACTCTGAAATCAATGGGATGGAATTTTAGCCAAGCACCTCCATCATCAACCTGATCCTAGGAAATGTAGGTAGAGATATTCCTGAGAGGACATGAAAAGAGTGCAGACTAGTTTCATATTCTACAAAATTAATAAATATTTTAATTCCAAAAACTGTCTTATCACCAACAGATCCACTGTTAAGAACAGGTCAAAGGGCAATATATTTCATTCTGTTAAGAAACAGTAAATTGCCACAAAGTCACTACTCTGTACAATTTCATTGAATTCTGTCATCTAAATAACAGCTAAGAGGAAAGTGGAGAAAAAACAGGCTTTTAACTTTAGTTGAATCAACTGAATTCCTCCCTGCAAACTGTGGTTTTTCTTGTTCCTCCTTTTTCCACTGTTTCTGTATCAGCACTGACATCCCACCAGCAACAGCAAACATGGGCAAAGTTTCTCCTGACTCCTTCATTACAAGACAAAGCTGAGGACTGAAGACCAGCTGCCATCAACTACAGCACAGAGGCAGGGGGTACTATGTGAGACAAGCTTGGTCTACCTTACACAGCCTTATCAAGTCCAGAGTTGAATTTAAATAGCAGACATGTTTCTCTGGTAAGACTCCCAGTTACAGCTAAATCAAATTTTCTTTAGCAAATAGTTTATTCATCAAATAGCATGGTTTGTGGTCAACCAAAACCATTCCTGGAGCAGGATCAAGCTCAAGCATTTTTGATTAACAAAGTAGATTCTGAGCTGACCCAAAATAATCTCCCTCCTTTTTTCCCCATTTTCCATTCTGGCTACCGTAGGAAATACAAAGCAAAACAGCACAAAACCTGATCAATAGTATGAAAAATCCCACGCAGGAGACACCAACAAAGCTAAAATTTTGTGCAATTGTTCAGCTTTCTCTTTTCACAGAGAAGTGCTTTATATGCAATGTCAAGCCTTTATCGAACTGACAAGGGGTAACCAGAAGAAATGGGTGTATGGTTTTTGAAAAGGATTTCTGGATGCCAAGTATCTTCTGTGCTGAGTTATTTTGGAATGGTAAATAAAATTCAGATCAAAACAGACGGTTCTGAGTCACAGATATAAGAGGTCATATTCTTTCTTCAATATCCTATTTTGCAACATACTTCTTCCGATTTGGCCTGCACTGACACTATCTATTGCTGTTCCCATATGTGCCTTCTCTGGATCCCTTTACCATCATGATTAGCTTTCCCACATTTTCCTGTTTCACAGATATCCTGAGTGCACGGAGATATTCATTTCATTTCATTTCAGCTGAGTGCATCCAGCACATATGGTTTGCAGGACAGAGCCCTAGATTCTCACTTTTCTTCAAATCCCATCTAAACCATATCTTCTTTATTGACTTACCCTGTTTAAATGTCACCTTCCCTTCTGAGTAACTCTCCAATTAAATTATGTAACTAATATTTGCAACTTATTAGGGGTTCAGAGATTGTACAAAAGAGCCACAGAAGATGGTAGAGAATTTCCAGTTTGGTTCAAAGCAGAGACTTCTGCAGTACCATGGGATTCTTCAGGTCCTGAAATACTAGTCAGATATTACCATATTTGAATTTTGCCACATACCTACATGTCTGCCTGTCCAACCTTCCTTTGGTCCTTGTCAAAAACAGTGTTATCAGAGGAGACTTTAAGTGTATTCCCCAATCTGAGAGTGAACTAACAGTACTCCTAAACCTATTTAAAGGCAAATCTACAAACCCTGTTGAAGTAAGTTAGACTAAACAACCGTGAAGGGGGAAAAAGAAAATTAAAATGTCATTATCAGAGTAATATTAGTAACTGTGTAGAAATCTTTTAATAATTTAACCATTTTAAAATTAAGGATAATTTGCATAGTACATAGCATGGCAGTGAAACTAAACTCATTACTATTTGTAAAATGAACCAAAATCCTCTGGTGGAAGGTGATACAGAAATGCAAGCTCGTCTTCTTGTATTCCCGTTCTTCTATCTACAGTCAGGAAGTTTCATGTGATGGTACAACAAGGCATAATAATAAGATATATAGTCTTAAAAGTCCACTGGGATTACAGCATATCTTAAACTTTTAAAATTTTCTGAAAATCCACAGAAGTCAGGTCAATAAAGTTAAATGTCATTAGGAAAGCATTCAAATACAGCAGCCCCATTGTAAACACAATAATGAATATATATATTCTGGTCCAAGCCACTATTGCAATATCAAATCAAAGATACATATGTGACACATTCTCATAGCTCTACCACAATAAAATAACTTATCTGAGGTAGGGCGGGTTTCACTCTGTTATATTTTACAAATTCCTTGGCTGAACAATTTTCACAAAAGACTCTCCTTTCTTACAACACAGCACAATTTTCAAGATGAGTTAGTTTATTTGAGAACAAGCTAGAACTGGTCAAGATAGGCTCTTAAAAGAAATCCTGTCACAATCCAAAAAAAAGGAAAGATGTGACCGTTTCCTCATTTAATTGTATTTTATTTTTAAATAGATTCTTCTCAAACTTATGCTTACCATATATTCAGCGACAACACCTTTGTAAATCTCATAAAATTCTTCCACATTTGCACGCTCCATGTTGAACTAAGAAAACAAAAATGTTAGCCTTAAGCAACAACAACAAAAAAAATAGACAACCTTTCTTAACTAGCAAACATTCAGACTACTCTTTTAGGTTTTACTAGGTAAAAGGAATGGCTTTACAGCTGCAATATGAAGTTTGTCAACAACTTAGAAAATGACACAACAGGCAACATAGCACACAGTATCTTCTTCCACCTTAAATATAAGTAGACAACGTAGTGTTGGCTGATACCACTAAGACATGCAAGAGGATCTGTTTGTTGCACAGTAAAGGAAAGGGGCTATTCTTCATTTGTGGTGGGGATTTGAGTCATAGGGGGATTTCAGATCTCAACACTTGCAAAAAAAATCAAAGGGCAGGACTTAGAGGACTACTCTTGGGAACAATCTTTGTGCCCACTTCCTTTAATTGCTGAGGGTGATCAGGGTGTCAAAATCCTTTAAAGTATCTTTAAAAACCTTCCACTAAATTCATACTAAATATATATTTTAAAAAATTAAGGAACAATAATTTCCCTAATCTTAGCTAGTATATTTTGTAAAGATATCTCAAAATGCTCCAAAAGAGACAGACTATCATTATCCCCCTTCTAACTATAGGGAAACAGAGAGACAGAGAGGTAAAGTAACTTGGCTCAAGGTCACCCAGCAATGAGAGACAGATCAGCTGATCAATCAAATAATAAAACACAAATATCACAAGGACAATGCTGATCCCAAAACATTGCTACACAGTCTTCACAAGGGTTTTATGTTGCAGGAAGACACCTGTGCATTGCTGTGAAGCGCATACAGCATTTCTCCAACTTCTGTTTATCAGAAAAACATACACAAAAGAAAACCTACCATCTGCAAAGCTGAGATCTGAAATCCTTCATTGATGATGGCTTTTATAATCTTTCCAGCTAAACCTGAAGAAACACAAAAAAGACAGTATTCAATTTTAAAAGCAGAATTTACAACTGGAAGGTATCTATGCCAATATGCCACTTATTTTCAAACCAAAAAAAATGGTGTTGCACTTGTGAGACAAAGCAGAGAGCAGAGCTGAGTTCACATCCTGTATGTTCTATCTAAGGTGACATGTTGATGGTTTCAAACAACTAAATTCCATTCAGATGTTGAAAAGAATCTCTACCAAAAAAAGGTAATTACTGAAGCCTTTGCTTTTCTCAAATCACCTGCAAAACACCCATTTGCTGCAAGATCAAGATTTATACTTTTAATGAAGTTCCATTGGCAATACTGATGCTTAAACAGTAATCCATTCAGGGCACATGATGCCTATTTTCTTTTTTTTATACAGTGTTCACCAGAGTGGGGGTCCTACTTTAAGCTAGAAACAATGCAGGTTGATAATAAATATTACCAATAAAGCAGCACAAAAGTTCATGTCTTCTATGGGAAAAACACATTAGTGCAAAATAACCTACTGCTTCTAAGGTTATAACTCCCAAATATGTTATTGCTGATCGAACTGCTTGCTTTAGTCTCTCCAGAATGCATCCTCAAAGACTGAATGACATTGTAAAACAAAACACTAAACTTCAGAGAACAAGAACCACTGATTTTTCCACTGAATATGTATTTTAGATTTGCCTGTGCTTACAAGGTCACGCCATTTTGAAGATGATGTCAGCCAAGTACAGTACTCTGTGTGAATGAATTTCATAGAATCACTATTTTTATAGAATGCAAATGTTTGTCCTCTAGTACAATTTGTGAGAAACTACAATTTTGTGGACATTTATTCAGAACAGAATTAACCATAGAAGAATACCCTGTAATGAATGACAACAGCAGGATTTGACTCCTGGTCATTAAATCCTTTCATTAACTAGTCTTTAAATTGCAGGATTTTTTAGCACTGCATAAATTTAATATATGAGAATAAAACAAAGCTAGTATCTAGGTTCTAGCATGCTCAAGATCTAATTGTACACAGTCTGCTAATATCTGTGGCATAGTATTGGTGAGCTTCCTACCACATTAAAGGTCAGTGGAAGCTCTGAGTAAATGAGACTGATAGTTGGAGGGCTTTAAAAAATTGTATTTACAAATGAAAATGAAAAAACCCATCCCTGAAGTATTCCCCACTGTATTTTCACATTAAGGTTTACGTAGAAAAACCTTCCCCGCATAGATTTTGGTACATACTCAGTCCTTGCAGCTCTTTGGGTTTACAGAACACAGAAACAAGCAGAGGCAGGTGCAGTTCCTGTCCCACTATACTGTTACACCATGGCTCACTAGCACTGATAAAAGTTTCCTTATAACACTGCTATAAAACCAGAGGAAAAAAATTTCCCCTTTTTTTCCCAAGGTGAAAAAAAAATAATTGCAGCAGCAAAATGAAGACACTTGGACAGGTTTGCCCAGGAAATGCAAGACCACGTCAGAGAGAGAAACGAGACCTCTAGTTTCTTTTTGTCCACACTACTGAAAAGGCTGAGCAGTTCAGATGCTTCCACACAGGTTCCAGTGAGACAGCAAGCCTACAGTCTTGACTTCAGACATGAATGGCCAGTTTATAAAGAGATTAAGTGACTCGCTGTGGATCATTCAGGAAAGAAATAAAAGAATAAATAATCTGTGACAGAGCATAAACATTTCCTCATTCTCAATCTTCAGAGCCAATACTTCAGTCAACAGCCACTGCTTCACCAGAAACCAACAAAGACAAAGAAAGGTCACTGGCAGACAAATAGCAACCGCCACTTGCAGGGAAAAGCTATGATAAAGGTACAAGAAAGCTGCTTTGCCCAAAAGATCTCCATTTTACACTTCATCAGTTAAGAATGGGCCACTCACAGAGGGCTTCACAGCTGGAAAGCATCTAATTAAAATACACCAGGTATCAGGTTCTGGGGTACTATGGAGATCTGCTATTTAGAGAACTTTTGACCTCAGCAGTTTTATGAGCTGTAAGCAAAATCCATGTTTTAGAGAAACAAAAGGGGACTCAAATACACAGCTTTCTGGGCTGTTTCTCCACCGAAGTCATTAAGGTTTTCATTCTCTGTAGAGACGAGACAGGCTTCTTTAATTACAGAAAACAAAGTAGGGAGATATTTTGCATAAAGGTCTTTAATACAAGGTTCCTTTAATAATTAACTGTAATAAACCTATCAAAATTTTCCTGTACTTTGTATTCCTGAGTTCACTCTGGCTCATGAGAGCAAGAGAGCACCTTGTTGCTCCAGACAGATTGCCCACAACTGCAACCCCCAAAAGGCTTAACCAAAGGAATTATTGTCACCATTGTACACAGAGAGATGCCTTCCCAAAAAATTTCAAAGTGCCTTGAATAAGACACATGAGATGTCATTTATGTTTGCAAATTGAGATGTTAGCTCCACTTCCCAGATGTGGGAATTGAGGCACAGGAGGATAAGCAAGTTGCCAGTGGCAGCACAGATCTACAAATCCAGTGACTTGGCCTCCCTTGTCCCAGTTTAGGCAATACACATATCATTTATCCTAGGGACACATTCCTTTCAAATTCTACCTGAACCAAAATAGACACAAAAAGCATAGATGCAATCCCCAAGCCACAGAATAATGGAAGCTCAAGGCTCGGCTTGGGATCTGTTTCAGGCTTTCAGCCAGTTGCATGACTGAACTGGGACGTGTCCTCTCCTTTGTGGGCAGATAAGGCTGAGAAAAAGAACTAATTAGACAGAGTGCTATTTCAGCAGCTTTCAACAACTTGTTTTCAACTTTAAAATCCAGATCTGTAGTGAAAAAACAACTTTTGAAGGACCCTTCAAACAGGGCCAGTGCATGTTTAAAATGTGATTACAGTAAGAACCCAAATCAAAAGCTGCAGATTAGGCACCGGTTATGATGAATTTTCAGTCACAAAGCACAAAAGAGTCACAAGCATTACTAAATACAACTAGGGGAATTTAATACTAATCCTAACAAATATGAAAGTGAAAGAGAGAAAGAGAGCATGCACACGCTTTATGTCTCTTAGGCAACATTACATTACTATGAACCTAATACAGGACAGATAATCTTCCAACATATTTTAATCAACTAAAATGATAAGGCACTAAGACCTCCTCAGTTACATTGATCTTCTACAATTTGTTGCTTTACAACATACAGTATTTGAAATTTCTCCTTCATTAAGAAGGAGAAAGTAGCAGAGAAGGCATCAGACTGCAAAATATTACAAGTGTTTGCAGAATTATGGATTGGAATAAAATAAAACAGTCCATGAAAGTCACTTTTAACCTAACAGCACTTTAATTAATGGGATGTAACAGCTGTGTTACTGGGACCTGCCAGTCCTAGTGCACTATGAACCACCAGCCCTACAACTAGGGATGTTACATTCTCTTCACTTTGTTCTTGGCCTGTTTCCCAGTTTAACCATTCCACCATTAAAAGCTTATTAGGCAAGACAGCAGACTGCCGTCAAAGCAAGTCAAGAACTAGCTTCCTCATCTCAACCTCTATATGTCATTTTAACACTCTTCCAATAATTAAAAATAATTCCTCTGCAATGGCAACAGTTTTTTGACAGGAATACACAAACTGCTGTGACTGATCAGATCAATGATCCACTTAATCCAATAACATATTTCTAGAAGTAACTGGTACCAGATGCTTAAAGTAGCACTAACTATAAGCAGCAATTTCATTTCATGTCTATTGTTGACGGTTTAAAATGCAATTTTGCTTCACTGTATAATGAAATTATCTGATTCCTTATTGGCAAGTATTAAGGTCCTGTCCCAAAACTCCAGAGAATCACAATCAGGCTTGACTCCCAGCCAAGTCCTTTGTAAATTTCAAAAGAGGAAAAAGTGGGACTCGGAGCTGGGCCCTCCTGCAATGTATTCCAGTTGAAGTTCTCACTAACCTTTGTTTCAGACAACATTGCAAAACACTGTACAGTAGGAAGCTGACAGAAGTCCTTCTCAAAAAGTGCACTTCTTCCTATCAGTTGATCAACCTATCCCCTGAAGAACAAGGTTTATTGAACTCTTCTCCTAGAGAAGAGACGGGTTTTTTCCTACTTAGAAATAACGCAACTCTAGGCATTCTTGCTACACAACATAAATACATCATTTCTAGACTCCTCAAAAGTTTGGCCATAGTGATAATCTGCAGCTATTGATCTCCCAGCCTCACTACGTCCTGTACGAAACAGGATATACAGTCATTTTTGTATTTGTACTCTGGAGCACAAAGAAGTGGGTCACAGAGGGACAGGGAGTCTCCTGAGCAACACACACTGCAGGCCAACAGAGAGAAGGGGAGCTCAAAAGCTACCCAGCCTAACCATGAAGGGGGCAGAGGGGAAAGACAAGCGGATGCAGACAGAAAATAAAGAGGAACATGTGAGGAAATGATGAGAGAATATTGTTCATAGTGATAGAATCCAAGATATTCCATCATTCTCATTTCTCCCTAGGCATTGTATTAAAGAAGAACCTTAAGAAGTTTGAAGGGCAGCTTTACAGATATTTATGGAGAACCCCAACAACACTGCAGCACTGGTGAAAATCTTTACAAACAATATTCATTTGAAAATAACAAAAGGGTGAAGACAAAAGATATCACCACTGCTTTACTGGAGAAAAGAAGTTGGCATTTTGCTAGCACAAGAAAAATTATGCATACAGACAGTAAATCTTAGGGGACCTTGAAACCAAAATGGCTGAGTGGTTGATGCAACTGAGAATGGGAACCAATAGAAAGATTCAAAGGGGGTGGAAGGTTCAAAGGCTTAACCCCAGCTGCAATTTTCTGAACCGCTATGAACAAGGCAAGACCACACTTGTGAAGGCCAGACAGGGCATTAAGACACAAAATGACGAAAACCTGTAGGAAAAAGAAACTGTTCTGGGAGTTCTTGTATGGGAACAGACTGGAATAGTCACACTTAAAATTCAGATATAAAAACCCATACAGAAATTCAAGGCAAAGATCACAACCAGGCTACAGAAAGTATCCAGCAATTTAGCTGTGCAGCGTGTGCCATTTGAGAAGGGAATTTAAGGAAGAAACAAAGATTAAGAAGGAAAGATCAATACTTCTGCAACAGATATGCTGAACTCAAACTGATGGCTGTATGTTTACAAAAACACAGAAAGGCTTAGGTTTCTGTCTTTCATTGTTCTTGTGCTAAGAGAAGGCTTAAAAAGAAATACCCAGTTTGTTTTTCTTTTTACTTCTTTCTTTCGAGTTTTTAGTTATCTTGTACTCCTTTAGCACATCCACTCTGATTTTTATTCACTTGAAAAGAATATGGTCACTCTGGCTGGAGAATGTTTCTATAGCTATAATGATTTTCATTTATTTTTGCTTATTTCTTAAGTGTGAAGAAAACCAAACACGGTATTTTAGTTGAGGCTGTACCACCAGATTATATGATGGCATTCAGTATTGTAATTCAAACCATTTGTATACTTACTAATATTTGTTTCTTTTTTCTGGTTATCCCAACTAAACACTGTGCATGGGACTTCTCATGAATGGTTACAATTACAGAAAGGAAATGGTTAAAATTATGCCTTCTAGCATGCATTAGCCCATAATTATAAACAATCATTTTAACCTACTATTGCACTGTCAATTAACTTAACTCTGGAGGTTGAAACCCTCAGGAGGTCCCCTATAATCTGTTCCAGCCTTTACTAATTTTATATTCCACTTCCTGTGGAAGGTTTGCCCACTCACTGTCCTAGATCAATAGTAAATACACTGTAAGTTCATATCATTTATTTTCCACTTGGTAAAAGACTATCACATATTCCTATGTTCTGTGTCTTGGCTCTTTTCAGACCCAATACCTTGCCTTTCTCCTTATGCTCTGATTTGAAAAGGGCAGTAAGAGAAGAGACTTCAAGATATTTATATTTTGCTCCCAGGTACAGTGAATTTAGACTATGCATGGCTGCATTTTTTTAATTTTTCTAAAATGTTCGCAAAAACTTCTGGTAACAAAGGTTCCATTACATCCACAGATATCAGGCCAGTGATATACTTTGAAGTTTTCTTTAATGATTAGAATAAATCTTCTTTCATCTAAATTAGTAAATACGCATGCATTTTCCAAATTTACATATAGAAAGCTGTATAACCCTGTCTTCTCCATCTCAGGTTACATAAATGAAACCTTTCAAGTTTTCACTGGCTAAATCTCTTACTCTTTTTGCTCTCAGTTGATTATGTTATTTTTGAAACAGAGTGCCCAGAAACTGGACATGCTACACAAGCTGGATTCTCACCAGCACTGAGCAGAACTAGTTACTGAAAAAAAACCTAAACAAAGCATGTCTAACATTGTGAACACTGATTGTGCTTATGATAGATATGCACATATATCACATGCTACATATGCATAGATAGCATATGCTTATGATATATCACTATTCCAACTATTTATCTACAGACTTTTCACTGATACCCTGCCAGTTCTTCTCTATTTTATATTTGTGCATTTGTCTTCCCTCGTCCATGGTAGTGCTATGCAGTTGTTTACATTCAGTTTCATCTTCTTCAGATTGCTTCATTTCTACAGTTCATCAGGAATGTTCTGAATTCTAATCACATCCTCCAAAACCATTGTAGGCGCTTGGTACCATGTGAAAACACTGCAAGCATGCTCTGTCCTTCCCCATCCAAGTCACTGATGACAACATTGACAAGAACTGGCCCAAGGATGGGTGATGATTTCACTTGTAAAGCCCTTTTAATTTGATGTGCTCCTGTCCAGTCCAATGTTGAGGAAAATTTTTAAAGCTATGCAGATGCCTATGCTGTACAGATCTAAACATATGAATTGCTTCACTAAAGGAAAATTTTGGTTTCCTAACAGCAAGATAGAAGACACTGATATTCAAGTGAATTAGACTATCTGGCTCTGTTTTACCTTCCTTTATGGAAAGCATACTTGGAGAATTCAGAGATCAGTATGGCATATTTTCCTTCAAAAAAGACATGCTGGTAAATGTCCATCATATCTTCACTTTCTAAATGGTTTCAATGAAATTATAGACTCTTGATTCATCAGTTTCCTTGGTATGAAAGAAGTTTCATTAGCCTGAAATTCCCTGGATCACTCTTAGAATTAACTTTTCTTTAACCCTTTAAGAATGCTAAAATGCAGTAACAAGACACTCATTCCTAATGTATCTTTATATATATATATATATATATATATATATTAACACCATCATCCCTGCACAGAGATGATTTTCAGCAACAGGAGCACCACTAATGTAAGTCTACCAAACACTACTGGGAAACACTCTCCTTCCAGTAGTAGAAGGATACTTACAAGCTTCAGTAAGGATTGGCTGTGCCATTTGATCAGTTTTTTTCTCTGAAGTATACCTCCTCCTCTTCCTTCCAGTCTCAAACTGTCAGAAAAGATTTCTAGATTCATTTCACCTCCCCGTCTTAATCAATTCAAATGTACAATACATTTTTCATAATTCAAAAAAATAAATGTCACTTCCCCACTAGCCACTGAAATCCAAAGTCAAAGTTGGGAAGCCAATGCCAAGCTGCTAAAACTTTATGCAGGAACTAATAAAAAACCAACATAGGCTTAGTTTGAAAAACAAACACCCCAAGCAAGGAATATGCATCATTACAACTACAGCAAATAATTTAAAACACAGACAGAAGTGGATGGACTACTGTTCTCATGGAAGCTACATTTTTTTCTTAAAAAATGTTGATAAAGTGGTAAAGTTGGTTGCTTTTATTTTAATCACTTTTTCCTAGCTTTTCTAAAGAGAACAAAAACAAACAAGCAAACAAACAAAACCCCAGGACCACCACACACCACCGAACACTTCAAAACTATATATATATAATATATTCAAGGAAAACATAAGAAACAAAGTACATTTAATTTTGCATAAATACATCTTCTGCCTGGGCAAATCTGTCTGCAAAAAAGGCCTGCATGTGAAAGCGTAGTGCTTCACTAGGTAGTTTTCACGATTGCAGCACTAAGATTGCCATATTGCAATATTGCATGTGGGAATATCCAGAGGTCACATCTCAAATGACCTACTGTACTTCTTTGAAGTATATGCAAAGATTTGTGTTCATCCTACTTTTTTTACATTTCCAGATTCTATCTTTACATAGTTCCTTCTAGACTTCTAATTGTTAAGTGTATCAAGGCTAGCACTGATGCCCCTTGGTACTTAACTTTGTAGACAAGAAAGAAAAGTTCTGCCTACGAGAGGTGAAGTCCCCAGCATCTGCACTTCACCTTTCTATTACGAATACTTCTCACAGACAGAAGATATACTTTCAGATTACTTATGAGAAAATTCCTTTCCTCATTTTTTCTCAAGTATGAGAAAACAGCTTTCTGAAAACCTTGTTCTATTTTAAAGTTTCCTGAAAATCAAAATAATGTTACTCAAACTTACATCTAAAAACCCAGGGTGAAAAAACCCCACCAATTTCCAGAGTTCGTTTACAATTTTTAAAAATCTTATCTAATGAATACAAATCATCATGATAAAAAACAATTATATAGATACCTAGTCCTGAGAATGGTGACAAATCTGCACCTCTTCTATCCCATCCTCTTTTTCTCTTCCAGCTTATTTCCTTGCCTACCCACATACACGTAACTTCACTTAGCACACTACAGAGGTCAATTGGACATTCTCACAGCAATGCCTTCTCTCTTTCAAAGACCAACAAGTATATTGTCTGTCAGGAACAGCTCTTCAGTTGTTTGCAGTCAGGCATATAAGCTACTAAAATGCTGGATTTTAGTCCTTCTCTACCCATTCTCTTTTGTAAAGTAACCTCCTTTGAGATCCTACGTAAGTAAACCCTGGTTCTTTACCTGCTTGAGACTGAACTACTGTCCTTGGTATTCTTTTTGTCCAAGTCAGGTTTGTCTCTGGAGCAAAGAACTACTCTCTCAATTAAAATTTTTCTAAGTCTTCACGTAAACAAGGAAATATGATTCTTAGGGTTACCTGTCATGCAGCATTTTGTTGATCAATATGAATTGATCTATGGTCTATGAATTTCTAAAGCAGTCCAGTAGGTATTAAGTTAAGATAACGGCACTCTCTAAGATTTATCATCCACTCAGAACAGGTCTAAAACCTTATTTCCACATAATATCTTTTCCACATGGGAAGAACCCACTCCCTTTGTTTTCTATTAGACTTAAATTTTAGTTAAAGAATAACGTGGAAGACAGCACTGTAACTTTTTTTACCATTATTATTACAAAAGAGGGACAAGGGTTTAACTTACCAGCAATGTTAGAACAAAATCTCAAGCTTAAGATGTACTAGGAGAACAAACCTGTCCGGGTAGCTAGTCTCACACCTAGGAGCCCTCAAGACCATAGAGGCTTCCTCACATCTAGGCAGGCCTTTCAGTTTGCATCAGGTCCAATGAATTCCTCACTAGCAGTTTTGCTTTTCAAGTTCGTGGCACTGTTCTAGCCCCAAATTTGCTTTTGAGAAAACTCTGACTTTAGGAGAACCCATGTCTCAGCTTGGGAGTGCAGAAAAGGAGGGAAGGATTTCACCTCTCACGCTCTGTCCTGTAACCTAAGTACAAAATGTGAAATATAACAAACTTCTGACCTCAGCCTTTATAGCCTGATCACCGCTACTTTCATAATTTTTTCCCTGCTTGTTTTTCAAAGGAATTAAGGAAAAGCCGCAAAGAAACTTAAACCAGTCACAAAATAACAAATTCTAATTCCTACAGCAAACATGACTAAACTGTTACACATAAATACATTAAAGTTAATCCCACCCAGTGATCTACAAGGTGTTATTTCTGCCAACAAAACAGTCGAGTCGTAACTGTCCTCAGGGCATTAAACTGAAGTTCATCCACTTTGGTGCACTTACATTTTTGGCTTCTGAGCACTACTGCTAATACCTTCAGATCTAATAACATAAGGGGAATTACAAAAAGAGAATGTCTAAATGATTGCAACTGTGACCATGTATCTGAATTATCAGAAGCTCCAAGCACAAGAAGCAAGTGGGTTACAGAACACAGATCCACACTAAAACTCTCCAATTATTAAACAATTAAGCCCTATAGTCCTAGTAAACACACTGAGACACTGTGCTTACTAGTTACCATCGTCCTCGACGGAAAACTGGTCTCAGGAGAAGACAAAGAGGAGGCTAAAAGACACTGAAACGCATGGCAGATTCTAGAGGAGTCAAACCACATCATGTCTCCCCAACACACCGCTGGTCGGAACAAGTCTACATGGAGTAGCATCAGGTTGCTTTTGCATTCTTTCAGTTCCCAATAAAGAGGAATTGGACTGCTCTTGCAAACCCTCTTCAGAGTTAAAATACAACCACCTCACCACCGCCAACTTTCCAGCCAGCCAGGGAAGTGCTTCATCTCTGCCCGGAGGAGCCACTAGAGAATGAGCTAAAGCTGTCTAGTCCGGAGCACTAGGCTACATTGCCTTCAATGGCCTTCCCAGCTGTTTTCCCATCTCGGATCCTCCACAGAAGACGTTATGCTGACACCAGACTGACAAAATAGCTTTTGCCTTACTTCTTTAAGAGGTGCGTATGACACACAGCCCTAGAGGACTGGCGATACCACCCCTCCAGCATTACCAGCACCCTTGACAGCTGAAGTTAAACTTCGCGTAACTCCCCGGACACCCTTTATCAGGCCCCAGGTTTCCTCTGCAGCTTGGCAGACACTTTTGGTACTCATGCTTACAGGAGTTATCATGTGTGTGAGTGCTGCCCCAGGTCCTGCTGCAGGTGGTCAGGCTGTGCTGCTGCAGCTGCCTAGCAACAGAGGTTTCTGTATACCCGTCAGGAGAGGGTCAGCAAGGCCAGAGATAAAACCAACGGTGATTTTCCACTGCTTTGTCACTGGATAGGAACCCTATAAACCCTCTACGTTAATCAAAGTCAGTTTCTAAGAAAGGACTGTGTCAGAGAATTAACCAGTGTAAACTACAGATTAGGTCCAGCCTTTTGACAGCAAGGTATGCTTGCTGAAAAGCCTCCTAGCTTACAACTGTCGTTAAAGCAAACCATCCTCCAGGATGGAAAAATAGAAGATTTTTTCCTTCTAAGAATCAGTTATGCAACAGACTCCGGAGGAAAAAGAAACACTGGGAAAAAGGACCAGAAAGCAAAATTCAAATCATGAATTCCATCAAAAGTTTCTGCAGAAATAAAGACTAAATCTCTGTATAAACTCAAGTATGTAAGTGAAACTTCACATAATTGTAAATGTGTAATGAGCAGATTATATTCATCGTAATTAGATAATCAAGTTCAAAGCCTCAGCAGCACATAGGAAATGGCAAAAAGGTTTATTTTTAGATACTCGATACCAAAAATTTGTGGAGCACAAATCAAATCTTCAATGCATAACAGGATCTGCTGCTTTGACCCACATAAATTCCTCTCCATGCCTCTGCCTCTGCCAAGCCACCTTTTCACACTGATGGCCACACAGCATTTCCTTTCATCTCCAGCTCCTGTGTTTCCACTTACGTTCTGCCCACCAGAAACAGCAGGGCGGAGAGCCACACCTAGAAGCACCACTGCTGGGGGTAAGCAAGTTGCTTATTTTTAAGATCAGGCAGTGTCCTACATGCAATTTTGCCAAGAGGGCAGCTCACAAGCTGCTATAGCACCTACTTCAACTGAGATACAGGAGATGTTGTTGATATAACCAAAATGTCTGGTTATATCAGACATTCACTGTCTGAACACTGTTCAGTGTCTGAATCACTGAACACAGTTGCTAACAGCCGTTAAAAGGGAGATGAGATGAGCAGGGCCTCCCCACTCTGTCATGGATCACTGAGCACAAATATGTCAGCCCCTCCTTTCTCAAACTTTCTCCTTACAGATGCACAATCCATGGGGCCAATGTGCTCCACCTCTAATCCCTGAAGATGGGCTTCTGCCTTCTTGTCTGCTTGTTTCAGACAGGCACCTGGGAGTTCTCCTGAGCAGATTGTTTGGTCCCCCCAAACCCTTTCAGCATGCTATTTCCCAACTCCAAAACAGTCTGCGCAGGGAAGGAGGAATGGTGGCACTCCCATAGACACAGCCTGCTACTGCTACACAGCATGCTCAAAACTTTAAAAGCTTTAAAATCTATAGGAGGCAAAGGCTATGCTCCTTCAACTTTAAAACAGTCAGTTTAATCATAATAGAGTAATTTCAGAATTAAGACTTCCAAAAACTGTTGCAAAACTAGCGCACAGCTCTCTACTCTGTCGTGCGTGGTTCTTCCTAGGTGTGATGATCCAAAGTGCACTGCAAGAAGACCAAGTGTACCAAAAGGGATGCCGCTCAGTGGCATTTTTGTTGTTACTCACAAAAATAGGCTGAAGGAGAATATGGGAAAGGCTAAGGAAGACAGAAGAGGACAGGCAAGGAAAGCCAAATCCGTTCCCCTGCGACATTCCTGGCCCATTGGGCTGATGTTGGAGAGTTCCTGCAGCCCTTGTGCAGAAGGATCCATCTTGCCTCAAACTGCAGACCGGAATCAGTCTAGTTGCAAGATGAAGCCACACCAGTGCTCTCAGCCAGAGTGAGGCCACCACCCAGCCACAACGACTCTTCCCTAAGCCCAACTCCCCATCAGAAGCCAGACTTCCGGAAAGTTTACAGGATCTCCTCAATCTCAATCTCTTTAAGAGATGCAGCACCTGTGCCTTTTGAAACATTCAAAGTAATGTTGGAGAAAACAGGCAGAAACAACAGAGCTTAGTAAGGTAAGAGCGTAGCCAGTCCCTGAATTCCAACATTCTTGATATTAATTTAAAATTGATAAAATGCTTTGCTGACTTAGAAAAGAAAATTCAGTTTTGGTTTCTTCATTTTCTTGAGGGTAGTAATCAAAGCTGTACAGACAGAGAACACTCACACAAGGTACACTTTGTCTTTCAAATTGTAGTTACTGTTTGGCAGCTGTGGTCTGCCTTTCCAGCCCTCTGTGGTGTGAGAGAAAGGACTATATATTGGATATTAAGCTTAACTTTAGTCCAGTCTTTCTAGCGCTCCCATTGCAAAGCTGGGTGTGCACTTATATTTTCTGTTTATCTGTACCTATACCTCTTACTCTCTCTCACCACCCCCACCTCCTCCAGACACTCACACTCCCAGGCTGGAGTGCAAACAGGGCCAGAATTTGTCCTTTGATGATTCAGAAAAATTCTGAGAAGTTCAAGAAAAAGGAAAGAAAGTAACAGACAGGGCACTGAATCTACAGAAATGAAGATTAAAAGTAGGAAGGAACAACCTGAGCTCACTAAGAGACAGTCTGAGTGCCCATATGTAATAGAAATTGTATATTAAGTAAGAAAGCACAGCCCAAGCCATCCACTTTGCTATTTTCACAATCAAATTAAGGACCCTAACAATCCTGCCACGGAAAAGTTTGTCCTCTGCAAACATTTAGCTACATAAAATCATAGTCCCACCTGCTGCCCGTATTTCTGTAAACAGAACATCACTCTGTCTTTGCTGCATGGTAGACTTATCAGTAGCAGATACCATGCAAGGCCTCAAAGAGATAACAGGCATATTATCAGCAGTGAGAGACTCTTTCTTGTGAAAGCCTTTTTTTTTTTTTTTTTTTTTTTTTTTTTTTCCAGCAAGCTCTCCAGACATCCCACTTGAGGTGTGAAAGGCCTGGAAACTGCTATGGCCACTTCTGCTGTTTCCATTTCAGCTATCCACAGAGAAGTGATTAAAATGTTGCAGCGTGCTCTGCATCTTAGTAAGAAAAATCTCAATGCTTTCACACAGCAGTATTTATTCTGCACTCAAAAATACTGTTGCAGTTCCAGAGCCAAAATATTTTACTGCACTCACTGCTCCTACACATGCTCCTGTATCTAAGTAGAGGACACAAAAGTGAGATTATTTTTGCATGGTAACAGTTGGGCATTAAACATTTCCAATACTTCTATGGTGAGCTCACAGGGCATTCTCCAGCACAGAAAGCACCATGGAGTCCAACAAATGCCTTAGGTCTTTGGCTCACTTTCATAAACAAGCCTTTTCTACTTTCCATCCCCACTGCATTCAGCAGAACAAGGTTCATATCAGCACAAATATCCCTTTGTGAGTAGCTTTAATGTAATGTGTTACTGTGTGAGTGGAAGGCCCTGCAATACAGCCAGGTGTCCCGCTTTCACTCTGCCGTGAGGATGCTAACCTCCAGCAGATGACTGTGGTAGGCAGACAGGAGCAAGGACACAGCAAGCTGTCACAGTAAGATTCATGAAATCTCATGTATATTTTTATCCTTCGTTTTTTCACCTTTCCTTCTTATTCTGAAATTAACAAGTATCCACATGGAAAGCGCATGACCCACTCTTCATGGAACTGAACTGCAGAAACACTAAAGGTGTATGAAAGACAATGTATCTACACACTTTTGCATGTACTATAAAATATACCGTACTCTTGCACTCTCATTCTCCCAAAGAAGGGCACAGGAATGATCATGAAGCACACATTGCTTTCACCTCCACTATTGGCATTGCTTACCTTCATTAACTGCATGAGGCTTAATAATGCAACAAGTACAGTTTGTGAACTTTGCGCTGCTGACTGGTCCACGACCTCCACTGGAGGGAAAGAACAACTCCAGCTCCTGAAAACAATTGTAATTGAATACATTTTAGATTGATCTAGCTGCATATATCAACTTTTATCGTAAGTAACATCTGAAGTATCCATAGTCACAGAAGAGAAACTTTAATTACAGATTTTTGTACTACAAATACTTTTTCCCTATAATATTCTCTCAAATATATCTTTCCCTCTCTGGCACCATTGCTACAATCATAAAAATATGATTTGAATACTTCTTGCAATGTCTTTCTTTTCACTTCTGCAATGCAATCCATTTCAATTCAGAACATTCAAAATGTTGTTGCCACAAACATTTAGTAGAGGTGTTCCCGGTTTTCTGAATTCTCTCTCTCTTCTGTCAGTATCTTTCCCAAATCCACTTGTATATACACATATTTTATCTTCCCTCTTTTCATATCATCTTTTCCACTATACGAGCAAAAATGCAACAACCATCCATTTCTCAGCATGTTTTCTTTCTGTATATAAAACTGATCTCCATCCCATTTGTTTAGATTTTTTTCCTTTTGTCTTAAACAACTAAACTTTGCCTAAAATCGTTGACTCACACCTTATGCCTTATTGACCCTATTTTTTTCTTTTTTTTTCTTACTGAATTGAAGCTGATGAACTCGATTGCTCTGATTTCTGGGATGAATCAAAAGAACAGCTTTGCCTCCGATCACTTCCTTTCTTCCCACCATCACTATTCAGGTATCACATAGCTTGGGTCTTAGACCATACTGGGGTGAGCTTGACAGCCAGGTTTCTTTCCTCAGTGATATTTTTTCCCTGTTCACTGCCAGCTTCACACCTTCTCCATACCATTTATTCGCATATGTTACACAATCTGCCAATTAACACTAGTCAAATGCTCAAAACACAGATTCCATTTCAGACCTATTGGTCAAATTCAGTAAGAGAATTGATAAATTTCTATTTAAGGGAAATAATATTATCCTGGAAATACTACTACTGAAACTATCTGATTTTTTCCTGTGTAACAGTAGCAGTGCTAAAGGACACTTCCTGGAATTGCCTCATTTAATTTACTAGCTCAATTCAGATGGAGTAGACTTAGCTATCTCCCAGTCTTCAGCTCATGGCACTCTGACGATTTCTGTAATGCTTACTTGAACAACTATACAACTCAAACGAATGGATCTTTCAATAGAAAAGAAAATGGTTTTTCTTTTTCTCCGAGCAAATAATCCACATTTTAAGTGGGCCCATCTGAGACAAAAGGGTTCATTTCCTACATCCTTCTACTGAAAAGATGCTGTATGCTTCAAAGACCTTGTCTCACTCTATTAACTAATGTTTACTCTAAAAGCAGCAGCAAGGAAAAGGCAGCAAAATATTTACGATATTTAACACTTTGTTTTATCCATTAAGAGTCATAACAGGAAAGTAACTAAATAACACTGAAGGACTAGGATAATGAAATGCCAAACTATAACCAAGTGGAGCCTTAAAAAGAAAATTCTTTTCCTTTCTCTTTATTCCTGATCTAAAGAAATTCCAAAATTTGGCCTGCAGAGAGACACCAGCTTAGAGTATGCCAGAGGCATACTTTCACTTGCCATTTAGCCACCAAAAGAACAATGCAGTCTTTCACTCTAACTGTTCAGTTTACAATACGTTCATTAAACATGGTTGAGACTTCAGCTTTCCTTCAGAAGAGTTAGTTTAGGTCTCTTTAGCTTATATTTCTTTCTTTTCAGCAAAGCTTCTGTAAGACACAGCCAACTGGTTTCCACAGCAACTGCTATACAACCATATAATATTGGGCCTACTAAATTAAAACAGGCACAGGGGTATTCAATTCACAATTTTGGTTGATTTATTGAAGAGTGGTATCGGTAACACCACAAAGATGCACACACCTGCAAAAGTTCAGCAAAATAATCCCACAGTCATAAAAATGCTGCAAGATGAATGGGGCCTTCAAACACTATTTCAAAAATAATGAAATGCGAAAAGAACAACTTAAGCCAAAGCACATACTTATGCTTCTAATCAAAATTTTATGTGAATACATACTCTTTCCTACACTCTCGGTTCAAAAGCAGGCACAGTTGTCATGGCAGTACACAGGATCAAGGAGAAACTTTCACCCTTATATATGAAGACATCCAGCTATTTAACCAGAACTACAAAGACTTTTCTGACTATAATTCTCCTTCATCAGAAAAGATCAATTTCATCCAAAACTCTTTCTGACTCTGTACTGTTTTCATCAAGCCTGCCAGCAGAAAAAGTACTTCAGGTCCAGCATATGATTTCTTGTCAAAACCAGAGGCACACGGAGAGGATCCAGCAGCCCAGGCATTGTGCAGACAAGCGAAATGAGCTCTTGACCAGCAGAAAACTGCCCACGCTTTACAGTTAGCTTACTATGCCACACAGCCTAACAGCCAGCTAGAAGAAGCGACTGGCTAACTCTGCCCTCACTGTCAGGATATAATCTCTATGTATATTTTCTAGTATACAGTACTTGGCAGCTTATTAGGTATTCTGGGGCAGGTCTCTCTCCAGCTGTGCTACTGCAGCTGTTCCAATTTAAATAGAGGAAAGACTAGGATCAAGGAAGCAACAACTGGTATCTTTTCCCCACTGCTCTAGAGCTAAGGCACCACAGTGCAATACCAATCAATCATGAGGTAAACTTTATTCTTGCCATCATTTATCAGCATACCTACTCCACAACAACACACACAAATAGTCAACTCAATTCTGTAGAAATGTTGGTAGTATCTATCACCCAGTCCCTTGGCTTTTTCTTAGCACTAAGGAAAGACACACTGCAAACCAAACAAAAGAGAACCAAACTCCTCAAAGCCAAGCCCACTGTATTACCTCTCAAAACACAAAGCACTACAAAGTGGCCTGTTTTCATAATTATTCATTCTGAACAATAACAGCAGAGGAAAGTAGGCTGCAGGCAGAAGACTAGTGAGGACTGTGGAGGAGAATAGATAAGCAAAGCACAGGAGGGCACAAAAGGATTTAATTGTTTAATCCCTTTCTTTTTATGACCAACATTGGTAGGCTATAGGTAGATTACGCAGACTATGCAATTAACTCAATGTTTGTAATGTACAGAAGACATTAAAAATGACCAGGCATGCTCTCCTGATCAAAGTGCCCAAGGTTCCCCTTTGTGACGGAGATAAACAAGATTTCTGCTTTCAGACAGTGTATTTTTCCATGCTAAAAAGGATCCATGAAGAATATCTAAACTAGTTCTGAACTCAAGTGGGGGAAAAAATGAGGAATTCCTGACCCAGCTGTTACCAGATAAAGTAAAAATAAACCTCAGCCAACAAACAGTCAAAAACTTACTTGAGCAGCTGAAGCAACTGAATCTGGGCCGTGAGCTGCATTTCTTAAGCCATCGTGTCCAAAGTTCACTCTAATGCTGTCTGGTGCATCAGTCTGAGCCACTGCAGAGTTTGCTGGCCCCAGTAACGTTTTCCATTTACAAACTGCATCATCTCCTAAGATTTCCATAGCAACAATGGGACCACTCGTTATAAACTGGAGAAGCTCACTGCAAAATGGAAACAGCACATGGTGATCCACACTACAAATTAAAACCAAAAAACCCATATGATCTAGTGGAGATGCTCAGAACTCAACTCGGCAAGGCCTTGAGCAATCTGATCTAACTTTGAAGTTGGCTCTGCTTTGAGGAGGAGGCTGGACTAGGTCATGTGCAGACATTCCCTTCTTATTACTGTCTAGAAAAAGAACCAGATAATACAAACTTAGTCAAGCTACTCTGTAGTATGTTAGATTTCAGAAGAATTTTTAAAAGATCAGTACTGGCAACAGTGAAAGAGACCCTGCTAACCATTTGTTTGACAGGAACAATTCCTAAGCATGTCTTCTGCACAGCAGGATTTCAGGATTCTCACACATGACCCGTCTGTGTTCCCCACTGACACAACTTCAGCACTGCTGTCAGGACGGATTGCTCCAGTGCCCCGTGGATCTCTCCTGTGGATTTTGCCCAGCCAAAATCCAAAGTGGGAAAGAAGGGAGAAGCAAGATTTAGAAAGTTTGCGGGGGAGAGGGGACTTAACCACACAGTGAGTTACCATATCCTGGCATAAGCAGAAGTCAACTGATTTTAATGGGATGAATCTGAGTAAGATGAGGTTGTCAGGAGCAGCCTGTCTCCTGTCCTGACCACCTCACTTATACAGAAAATAACCACCCAAAATTGGAAACCCAAGTGTTCTATTTAAAAACTAAACAAAACACTATAATTCTCTATCTTTACAAAACATGCACACTAACAAGCCTGCCTTTTCACTGTGTAGTCTGGACAGAACCAACAAAGGAGAAAGTTGACTCAATGCTTTTTGTACTACTTTCTTAAAAAAAGAGCTTTACACAATTATAATTATGGATGTGTATGCTTCTCCAACCATTTTCTTCCTAATGATCATTTATGCAATGATCAGCGGGCAAGGAGAGAAAAGAAATCCTACTAGTTCTTTGCTAAAGGAACGATATTGAAACTATGAAAAGTTACATAAACATAAAGAAACTACATAGGGAAAAGCTATCGGAACTGAGGTTCTGTTGGTCAGAGACTGCTTGTCTAGGATACAGTTAAATGGCTTACACACACCCAAGAAAAAAGCAATTTCTACAACACTGCTTACTGTGCAGACTGATCCTGAATATTAGATAATTTTTTAAAATTAAATTCTTTAATACAAAAAACATTCTTTTCCAAACAAGGAGAATTGCTATTTTTCCCTACTATTCACTAGACTTACAATCTTGGGATCATAAGCATCAATCTGGTCAGTTATGGAAAGGCTAAGGTTTTTCATGTTAGGTTAATTATCATGGAAGTTTGATGTTTTGTCCAAGGGTAGCAGTACAGTAAACAACTGCACCATGCACTACCCTTTCAGTTACTTATGATTTGGGGTACTTGCTACCAGCTAAGTGTTCCCCCCCTAGTTCTCATTACCTGCAAGCTCCACCCTGATCCTGAAGATGCTCCTTCCCTTGGCTTGAAGTTTTGCCTTGCTAGGAGCATTTTCACTTCTGAGACCAAAGACATTCCCCTGATATCATCAGGCTGTAAAGAGTGTCAGTTAAAACCCTGAATAGCTGAAATAAGGATCTGTCCCTGGAGGAAGATGAACAGGGTGCATACTTTGCAAAGGGCTCCACTCAACTAAGACAAGTTCTAATTTTCCCATGGTTCTGCAGTACCAAATACAGCAAATGAATCCTGTGCATTCAATAAATAAGCTTAATACATAGCAAGCTGAAACTGATATACCTACTTATAAAAAGGTTTTGACTGATGGTCTACGTAGAAATCAGCTGCTTCTTTTCTGGAAGAGTAAAAAGACATAGATATAGAAGTATAGATATAGATACATACACACACACATATAAACCCTTCTGAAAATCAAAAACTCATTCATCAACATTTTTCTACAGGTAATGTTTTCCCAAGCTGGACAGATTGTGGGGTGTTCACATCCAATAACAGAAACTACATTTAACTTTCATATTTTGTGTGACTACAGGTATAGCTTGTAGCTGACTCCTCCTTATGCTCCTGCTGTGGGAAGGAAGTAATGACTGAAGCCCGTAGCGTGGACTTTCAGGGTCACTGATGGTCCCCTCATTCTCAGGTTAAGAAATAAATGCAACACAGTCACCTTCTTGCCAAGTCATTTGCTGTGATGTTGTTTTCATCCTTCATCTCAGTTTGAGTGTGTATGTTGGTTAATGAAGTTAGGTTTTAAAGCATAAACAATCTACCTGCTTCACTGGAACTTATTTCCTTATCAAGGCTAGTGTTTGATTACACTGGTGCACAACAGAATATTGCATAACCTGGTTTCTGTCAGTATCCTCAAATGTTACAAGTCACATAGGCAGCACAATGCTCTCCAGAATAAACTTGCTTTCTCCCACACTTTCCCACTTGAAAACTCAATTTGGTCTTGCACTTCCTCTTGGGGAACACAGCAGTTACTACACACTGCTTTTTCCCAAAGTAATGGAGTTTCTGTAATGAAGGGGGCTCCTTACATTGCCAGGCAAATAAAGGCCACCAGGCATACACAGTATGTCTGTGCCACAGCTGTTACTTAGCCTTTAGTCAGGTACTGGAAGCAAAAAGGTACCCTTTTCAGACAGGGTGGTGGTCCTCTCCAAGCTCTGCATTGCCACAGCCACACCGCTAGCAGCGCTGGGCTCAGCTACCCAACCACACAAGTTTCAGGGACCATGGTGCAGACCCACCATCCATCCAGCAGCGGGCATTCCATCCTGTGGCTTTTCACCCCACCACCCCCTTGCAGATAACCAAACTACTCTCTTCCCTACTTTTTCTCCAACTGCTTCTCATGTTTAACTCTTGCTTTCTGCACTGCTTTTTCTGCATGGCAACAGCTAGAAAAATCCATGGAGGTGTTCAAGTTATTTTGCAGCTTCAAAGTTCCCTTTCAGAAGTGCAGGCTTGGTCTTGGTTTCCTCCAAATTGTGGTGTGTACCACCTTCTGAAGCTGGAATTTGTAGAGAAGGACAAGTTCTTCAGGAGGACTGACAGGTGAAAGGAAGCAATATTGCTCACCCCTAGTCTGGTACAAAGCTCATAACTGAAGCCGAGCTGCAGGGAGACTAAAAAATTGGAAAATTATTTTTACCTGCAGAAACAGTCTTCTGATTTTTTCCTGGTCTCCATGATTTTGCTCACTTGAGCAGCTCTCTTTACGGAAAGAAATTACCTGCATGTTTTTCAAATAACAGATTCCAGGTATGAACAAAGGCATGGTTCTGTCATCTGCAATGGAACTTTTCACATCCCTCTCCCGTTTGCAGTTCAGACTTAAGCCCAGTATTGCCAAAGGAAAGAAATAACCTCAGGAAGAATGTAAGAATTTGATTTTCTTAACCTTGACAAACATTTGAACAGCCAGAGCTTTCTCCAGGTTTTTTTTATCAAAATGACCACTTGCTCATTGGAACTGAATAATTCCTGGTTTGTTGCTTTCAGTTCAGTGTAAGTATAAGCCATTCAAAATTCAAAAGATTTTCATTGACCATGCCGCTAATAAGCTTTCCTTCCATTTCTTAAGGCAGAAACATGATTTAAAAACTATGCTAGTCACTGGAACTCTTGCAATCTCAAGCTTCAAGCCTACACTCTGCAAATAGTCTAAAGTTTTTGCTTACAATTCACTATTTCACCAGAAAATCCTCTTCTGAAACTAATTCACCAAATAATTTTGGAAAGCAAATATGAAAAAAGTATGCAAACAGATTAAGTGTTATCATTTCTGAATGTGAAGAAATATTTGAGGGATATATTTCTGAAACAAATTGAGCTCTACTACTCCTTTAAGAATTCCTTTTGCAATAAATATAAAACTGCAGTTGTGCTGTGTAACTTAGTTCCTTTTTCATTTCATCTCTCTCGTTAAAGAATGGAAAACAGTGTTCAACTGGGAATAATGGACTGAACTGACATATGAGTAAATGAAGACACTAGAGAGCTGACCTGTGAAAGTGAGGGCAGGCACCTGCTTTGATATCTTGGCTACAATTTTTACAGAAGGCATAAATCTACTTAACAGTGATTGCCAGACAAATGTCAGTAATAATCCCTTTAAAGAAAGCAGTAGATGATGATGCTGGTTTGAACAAGCATGCCTGCAGACATCTAAGGGTAGAAGACTTTGGCAAAGCCATAGTTCTATCATTTTAAAATGGCACAGTCCCAAGAAACAGTGTATATAGCATGCAGAGCAACCACAAATACTCAAGACATTGTTTTAAATACATCCAGTATCACAGCCCAATCTTGTGCTTATTAATAATTATTTTCAATTATACAAGACAAGCAGAAATTTTCATATTGCAATAGGCAATAAAAGTTCAAGTCCCAAAGTTTCTTCCCTTCAGTGTGAGTCAACTCTAAAGCACAGGACTTGGCTCAACCGTTCTTCAAGTTCTCAGACACACACTGAAATACAGAACCACTGAACACAACATTACAGGATCAAATCTCTCAGACTGCAGGAAGCAAGCCAAAAAAGGCTGGCTTGAAAGACATTGTGAATTGTAAATCAGCATTAGAAACCTGACTGAACTCATGAACTGGAGTTGTTTGAGGGAGGATCTGGGACCAGTATCATCTAACATTGCAACAGGTGAATGCAGAGACAAGAGGAGGAAGTCACATAGTTGTTTTGTCCATATTTCAGAAAGTCAAGAAAGTTTTGAGGTGGGGAAAATGGTTCCTGACCTCACACAGAAACCATAAGAACACATGAAAATTGTATTATTTAAGACAGTTAGCTTTTCTTTTCAAAGACATGTTGTATATGAACAGGTTTGGCAAAGCAGCATCAGAGAAATAGTGCAGTAACTTTGGGGAAGTCTTCTAGGGTAAATTATGTTTTCTTTCCTCTGCAGCATGCCTTTTTTAAAATCTTGTGGCTCAATGAGATAAGTGGAGGACTGACATTTGGGGGGGATTAGGAAGATACATGAGTAAAATGTGTCCAACTCTGCAACAGCATCAGAAGATCACTTGCTTTGCCTGGGACTTCCAGTCATTAAAAAGCAAACAAGTTTGGGCTCTGAGAGCACAAATTAAGACAATGGATTTAGCGAGAGCGAACAAACCAACTACTTTAAAGACAACGCTGTTATAGTAAGCAATATGGTTTGTATCAGGAAGCCATGAGGCAAGGACATACAGACATGTCAGCAGTAAACACTGCTGAATTGCTAAAGCTACAGTAGTCACCTTGGATTCATACAGAGACATTACATATTTAATCACCCATACTCATTTGCACAGAACCTTTTAATACTTCGCTTAATTCTCTACATGCTTTCAGAAACTTACATGATTATGAAACTGATGAGTCTTCCCTCTATTACTTGCTGGAATGGATTTGATGTGTGGAACAACACAGGATAGCTTCAGAGAACGTTCTTAACTGCAAAAATAATATTTACATACAATAGAGCTAACCTTAAAAGTTCCTTACCTTGAAAGCACCATCATTTTGGCCTTAGTTATTGTAAATCCTGCATTAATAATGATATCAATTAATTCTCCAATCTTGGGCATTGCATCAGGTTTAATCAAAGCCAGTGTTCTGGGGAGGCAAAAAAAAGGTAGAGAGATACAGCCAACACTACTTTCCTTAAAGGATTTGGTGTGCATGTTGCATTTATATTCAGACAAAAAAACATCACATCAAAGAGAGAAATTCTGCCACAGTCAAACATCCTAGTCCCAGTGTCTCATCAATTTCCACGCTGTTCTTGAATGCCTGCGCAAGACATTATTCTGATAAGAACTAGCTTTGCACATTATAATTTCCTCTGCTTTCTAACCCAAGTCAGCCCACAGTGTTCCACCAGCAGTCAGTATTTACTGGCTTCTCCCTTCACTCTCAGAGCAAACAATTTGACCACTTCTTCCTTAGCTAGTGTGTATCTCTATAGCTCCTCACTCACGGCTCTAGGTTAGAACACAACTGATTGGTTCATGTCTCCCTATGCTTGCTCAGCTCCCTTTTTTCCTAATGTTAATCATTATATACATAAAAGCTAAGCTGTTAAAAATCCCTATTTAAAAATACTACTTGAACATGTGCTTCTTCCATAAAACTCAAAGTGAAGTGATTGTTTTATTATTACTTTTAAAATATGTGGAGGTCTTAGTGAGAAGAAGGTCCTATTGTGCTTGGTACAGTACAAACATTTCATGGTATACAATTTGCATGCCAAATAGCTGACACTGTTAACAGACACAATAAAAGGTTGGCAGAGGAGGTATTACGTCTCTTGTACTGACTGACAGCTATATTCTAAGGGAGACCAATCAAAAAATCTCTACACTCTCCCCTACATCTTTGTTTCCACGTACATCCTGTCTTCTTGATAATTATCTTTTTATACTGTACATCCCCAAGGCCAGGACTGTTTTATTAGTGCACTTTACACGGCACCAACTACACCATAGCACTAAACATGTTATTAATCAAAAATAACAAGCACAAAAAGAAGCTCTGCAAAATGGCATTTTCTATTTGCATTCATCTTGTGGTGAGTCAGCCTCAAATGTGCTCAGCTTACAAATCAACAGATTTATTCAACCCTGTATCTCAGAAACTCCATGTCTCTGACAATCCTAAAGAGGTCTTTCCATCTTTTACAATAACGAAGGCTACCCAAGATAGAATTTTTTACTGCAGTACTTCCCTCAATGAAAGGCAAATAATTGGATATTTCTCATTTTATATACCAGCATAGCATGGAAAGCATCCTTTGGGTTAGCAGCAATATATTCTAGCCAGGGCAAATATGCTAAGGTTACGGGAGATGGATGAACTTCCACTACATTTACTTTGAATCTTAAGTGACCCCACATTGACAGACAGACTGTCTTTCGGGAACAGAGAGACTATCTATTTCACAGCAAATCTAAAGGAAGGGAGGTGTTAGGACAGGAAATGTGACATATGTTCAAATCTTCCTCTTTACATTTCACTTGAAACTGAGAGAGAGACGTAGATGACCTTCAGACCTCAGAAACAAACAGAGATTTCCTCAAGCATCAGGAAGCTCACATACACAGACCAGCTTAGGCCCAGATCCGTTGGGAAAAACAAAAAGACTGATGGTCTAAGGGTGTAGCCAGAAACTGCATGAGAGTAGTCAGCTAAGCCTATGCTTCAGTCCATTGCAGTGCAAACTAAAGCTGGTTTAGCCCTATCTTCAGATCAGGAAAGGCTGACCTCTGGCCAACATTCAACACAGTTTGCCAGCATACTCCATCCAGCCTACAGTCTGTAGCCTGCTCTCCTCTTCCCCAAGGATTTCACAGCTCCACCTCATTTTGTGATATTATTTATCATAGGACAGGGTGCACCACATGAGGGGGAGGAGCTGTGTGCTTGACTGATGACATGTACCCACCTGGTCACAGAATGCATGACCTGCATCCTGGCATAAGAGGTTCTCAACTCTGTCACCTACCATGAACAGCAAGGATCAAACCACTGGAATGAAATCTCCAGTGCCATTTGCATTTCCTTGAGGAATACTTTTTTGAATCTATGTTATTTCACAGGCTATTTGAGTCAGATTGCTAATGCTAGAAATGTCCCTTACTTTCATAATTTCAAGTGTTCTAGTAAAATTGTAATTCCTACTAATATGTAATGAAATATTGCATTATGAAGCAATTTACCTAGAAGACATTATATAAACTGCAATGAGCAACACTTATAACATCCCTTCTCTAACACTTTAACATTTCAGTGTGAGCTTCTCAGAGGTATGCAGGATAAGAAAAGTATAATTCAGGAAGCTGAAGACCGTTTCCGAGATTGGATTTTGATCCATGCCCTATTTTTAGTTTTAATTAGGAATCCATTTTTTGTGGTTTGACATGATGCAGTCTGCAAAGTACATTTTGAAACAGCTTTATGTCTAGGAACAAAGGAGAAAGAATGAAAATTAAGCTCATTTGCTTACATTTTCAGAGGGACTGTACGGCAGTACCGCAATGAGTACTGAAACAACAGAAGATGAGAACTGATCAAAGAAACAGTGCACAAAGCATGCTGTGGCTATGCTTTTGAGATCTACTTATTTCTAATAATAGGACTCTTGCATGTACAGTAGCTTATGTCTTGTAGAGGAAGAAACACTGTTTATGTCAATGACTAGAAGCATAAGAATAACATATCCCAATCAAAAAAGAATTCAAATACTTCTGGTTGAGACACAAGCTTTCTAACACCATTTTCAAAACCAATGATATTAACTGACTCGTGAGTATAGTCTACTTAGACAGGACACACTAGTCAGATAGATTTTACCTGAGGTTACAACCACCCAGGATCACAAGTGAAAGATGACAGAAACAAAAATTCCTGTCGCATGCCAGTGATTCCTTATGTGGTACCCCCTAAGTAAGGGCATGCTTACTTACCCATTTTAGTCACTGTTTGTGATGGTTTCCTTATGATACACTGGGAGGGGAGCAGGGAAGAACACTCAAATATGGCCGTATTTAAAAATTGACCCAAGACTTAAGCAAAGTAGGCGTAGAAATTGAAACTCCATAGAACTGTCTTAATAATTTTAGCCTAATTCCAGAAAGGTCGTGTGCAAATCCAGCCTCGTTTTATACATCTGTTTTGTACCTCATGTACCTGGGGTTACATTCACTTGCTTTACTGACAAAAACAAATGTGCCTAAATCAAAACATACAAGTTTTTTTATAAACATTCCTCAGTGACCCTCAATGGCCTTTGCTGAGCCTGTCCGCATACATATTCAGTGACCAAAGAACATATTTCCAAAGTCAAACTGAACAGCTGATAGTCCCGCAGAGCACAAAGGCAAGACAAAGATGGGGAAACATTCTGCCTCATACAACATCCTTAAAAATATTAATAGAATTCCAACTACAGATTATTTTTGGAGTTATCACATATTGCAGAAATCTTACTATATCTATCTAACTAAAAGCTGCTGTAAAACCTGCTAGGAACAGGCCAAAAAGACAAATACCTCATATGCAACTGTTTTGCCCAAGGACTGTTTTAATATGACCCTGTTTACCCAGTGAAAGCTTCTGTGAAGAAACTGGATTTTGAGGATCCCTTGCCTATTTAAGACACCTTTCACTATGTTCCTTTGGGCTATTCTGAATATGTACCACCACTTGCCTATCTATGTTATCTTTCAGCCAACATTCCTAAAATGTTTTCCAAACAGCTGACATGTCATAAATTCCCTTTCTTCCTTTTGTAGAGCAGTACAAAAATGCACCCCCTCCCAGGACCACTTCATTGACACAACTATAGTATTGCTGTATAGACAGCAAGTACCCTTACCAGAAGAAGAAAATGTCATTTTATCACAAGCTGCCTTTTCTTGATATAACTGCATCAGCACCAGGGCTTATGCTAGTTTAGGCAGAGCAGGAAATACACAACTATAAAAAGTTACATTGATATAAAAAACATAAACAGGACAGATGTAATCTACCCAAGGTTCCACTGAGGAACAGACAGAGTAGCCACATATACAGAAGCTGTCCTCTGGTGTTCTCCACCTCCTTTGCTGCTCTTCCACCATTCCCAAAACCAGCTTGGAGAAAAAGTACCTGGAGAACTCCTTCTGGAAGGATATCATGGCAGTCATTTCCATGGTGATATTTTTGTGAGGTTAAGACAAAGAAGTGTGTTAAAACTTGCAACTCTTCCTGTATGTCTGGTTATGTACAACTCTCCAAAAAGAGTTCAAAATAAGCCCAGTTAGTGGGAGGGAGCATTAAAGTAGATGAATAGGGCTTACTGGAACATCATGCCTAAGAAAATATTCTGTGTTCTGTTAAAAAAAAGCTGGAGCAAATTATCAAAATTTATTAATTTGCAAATTCAGAGATTACCTGCACTGCAGTCAAACCAGATTTAAATTCCTTGTAAATTAATCTGTCATTTGAAGTCTCTCCTGATATTTTTTTTCTTGGATGGGCTCTTACAGTCTTTTGCAAAGCAAGTCTTTCAACCAAAAAGAGATTATGAGTCTTATCTTGATCCATTATAAATGAAATTTGTCTTAACAAACAAGCCTATAGGTTTTATTGACATTCTTACTTTATACTTCCTGTCCTCATGCACACAGAGTTTAGGAGGTGCTGAAAAAATTCACAGAAAAAATCCTCCATAGTGAGAAAAACAATGGAGAACGGGAATGGGCCTCTGTCACTCCTGTTCCTACTGTTTTCAGTTACTACTACTAACACAGCGTAGATCTGATTGGTAAGGCACGAGGGTTTTGCACAGATCCCAGAGAGACAGGTACTAGTTTTTCAAGATCCAGGCCTTTTGAGCCCAGCACACATCAGGGTTACCATATCAATTCTGCCACAAGAGAATCCATATATCACAAGAATCCTACTGCTGCCTGTCCTGGGGGAGTAACAAAGCTGAACAGGACCCCCTGTTTTCCTCCTCCCCCTCTTCTCTCCCAAGAGACCTAGAGGAGGCAGCAGCTGATACCATGGAGAAGCTGGCCTTGAAGATTATCACGTAGCAATGGGTTTGGCCACAAGCAGGGCCACTTTACTTCTCTCCAGCTATCAGTATGCCAGATCACTTGAAACTGCATGCAAGCTTGCAGCTATCTCTTCCTCTCCCCATAGAGCAGAAAAATTGCCTCATTTCCAGCAAAGAACAACTACTTTGAAATCCCAACCACAGAGGAAGACTTTAAAAAAAGTGATTTCTTACCTCTCTTTGCGGCTCCCCAGCTTGCGGGCTGTATATTGATCCCCATAGTCCACTAAGGACAGATGACGGGAAAAAACAGTAATTTTGTTGCCCACAAATAAATCCTCAAGGTGTAAGCTCTCATACTTGGTGCGCTTCAGAAAGGTGCGACGGTTCTTCACATCATACTGCAGAGAAAAGAAGATTAAAATCTACCATAGCAAGAGATTTAAGCCGTAGGCAAACTCAATATAATTTTTACTCCACCTTCAGAAATTTCCATAGTACTGTGGGATTGAATCTGATCACTAAATTGATTTAATTCCTAACCTTTTGAACTTACAAGTGTACCAGGAGAGCTTGGATAACTAAACCACAATTATAAATTTATTCCATTTAAATAGTCTCAGGCTGACAGCTATCTTCGCATTTTTTATTTTATCATTTGCTTGTGCTAATTCAAGCTGTGATAAATGGTTCAGGTGCCTAGTGGATACCTCTGCCCAGTCTCACTGAGAGTTCCCCGTAGCAGATCTATGCTGTTTCACAGACCAATGGCTCATACCAGGAATGATCAAGATACACACTGTGGCAGGTCTCCTCTTCAGGGCATCGTTCCAGTGATACTACGCTTTATTTGACTGCATAAGACTCAGAATTAGGGACGGATGGATGATTGCAACACTAGGTTGAGACATTCTCACTGCCTAGAGCTGCAAGCTCAAAAGCCTGTCAAGAAAATTCAGCTATATATCATCATTCCAAGCAAGAAGCAAGATGTTAATGTGTAGTTTTCTGGGTGGGCTGGCAAAGCACAAAAGGCAACCTGCTGAACAGTTTCTTCACTGCATGTAGATATTATAGATGCCTTCAGTTTCCTGGGGAAATGGAATCCTATGAAAGGAAGAGTTTTGTCCTCCTCGGCAAACTTCCCCTTCTCTGTCTTGAATTACATGTACTGTCCTCATTGCAGTGGTATATAGACTAGAATAGCATTAAAAGAAAGAACATTATTCCCACAAATTTGAGGGGGGAGGGAATTAAGAGCAAAATTACAACTCCTCCATATTCTGAAATTCTCTTCTGTTAGAAGCCTAGAAGAATTGTAAGTTTTTCCAGAATAGCCAAAACTTTGCTGATCAGAGAATATAAACTATTTTGATACTTCCTTCTGCTGAGGCAGGATTATAAGGAAGAATCCTTCTATGCTGAAATGTCTATAGCCCCTCATATGTGCTCCTACTAAGTGTCCTCTATTCAAGTGCGGTAGGGAATGAAATGACAACATGCTGGAAAAAAAAAAAAAAAAATCACTTGAATTCAGCTATTTGTTTGGGTTTTTTTTCCTGGACTTTGCCAGGAAGCGTATTAACTGTCTTGACCATATTCAAATTCTTCAATATCTTGACTAAAAATCTGAACATTTCCTTGGTTATTTCACTAGCAGTTGCTAGAAAGGCACCAAGCTGTTTCTCTCTTCTCAAGCAGAAGATAAAGGTGGGGGGTAGGCATCTACCTGTGTTAAAGAATTCTTGTTTAGAATGGAATTTTGGATCTGTTTAAAAGACCTTTTTATAAAGTGAATGATAAGCCACAGCAGAAGAAATGTAAGACTGTTTGGACTGATCCCCTCCTGCCCACGTACAGGTAAAAGTAAATTACCCAAAACAAAATAGTTCTCTGCCAAGAATCTGTCCTTTTTAAAGATTTCTTCTCTCTTTTTAGGAAATCTCCTGTAGAAAGAAAAGTTGTTCAGGCTTTAAGAATTCCCCATGAGAATTATTAACTATGGAAAATTCAGAGAATGGGCATCTCTTTGTCAAGAGATCCAGTCTGATCATAAGAGCTGCTTGCTGTCCTTGGACAAAAACCTATGTTGTCTTCTTCTAGCTGGAAAGCAAGCTGGAAACTTGTCTCATTATTCCCGCTGTCATTTTTCTTCACAGGAACAAAGACACGAAGGACTGAGAAAGCAAAGGATTGCTGAGGACTTCACATAACGCAAGCCTTCAACAGCTCTGCTCCACCCTCAGCTGAGGTGTGTGATAAAGGAGAACTATTGTCACGGAGATGGGAAAGGGAATGAAACATCTTTCTCACAAGCAGGGAGAAGCTGGCTCATATCCATTACCTCCCTTCTCCTCAAATACATTAGAGGTAAGAGCAAGCTGTCATCTCCTCAGGAAGATACCAAAAGATGCAGAAGAATTAGGCAGTAATAAAGAAGCACCAAATTCTACAGAAATTAAAAAAAATAAAATCCAGAAGAGAATTCTATATTTAATCTCTGTCTACAAACTCAGCTCCAATAGTGATTTTGAGATACTCTTTCTAGAGGTGTTACATGCATTTTTGCTTTTCTTAACTCATGTCCTGATCACACGCATTCCATATACACTCATGACTGTGTACACACCATACTATCTTAACCTAAGAGCACACTAGCAAAATGCAGAAGTCTACCAAACCATACGTATTTGATGCTGAATGCATTAAGAAACTCAAGAACACCTTGAAAGCTCTTGGTTTTGAGACGTCTAGGTGAAATGAACAACGATTTTGCCAGCCTACACATGGTTGTGTAGGAAGATTATTACAGCTCCTGACTGATTAGCTAAACTGTCTCTGGGAAATAAAAAATAAAATTCATCACATTTTGACAACTGTGCACACACAGACATCATACAAAGAACTAACTTAAAAGGGACAACATCATGACAGAGTTTGTTTAAAGAGACTATCAGTAAAAAGTGCAAAGTGCGTCTCCTCACACAGGTGGGTACCATGGTTTCAGTGAGCAGTAGTTTGGGTAAGAAAAGGCAGATTCCACTAGCTTTCTTATTTCTGCATTTGATATTCATAGCAGGAAAACTAAAATTTGATAATGAAACTACTAAACGTGAATATCCAAATCTAGGCTATTCTCAGACACTTAGGTCTCATTAAAAACCAGAAAAGACTAGTCCAAAACATTCACTTATTCCTAAAAGGAAGCACAAAGTATTGGTTCGTTTATTAGGATTATCTTTACAGTACACATTACATTTTTATACATATGCATCCTACTGCAAAATGCTTGTTTTAACCTGCTATGAATAAGCAATGGGGATTAGTTGTATGAACCACAAGTCAGAAAGATCTGTGCAAGCACCACTGATGGAAAAATTTAGATTCTACTGTTTGAAACATCCTTCCTTTCATTAAAAGCCAATTAAGAGCAATTTACCATTTCCTCTACTTTGATAAGACTCCTTTACATTTTACTCTTCAGAGACTTCTGGAATTCCTGCTGAAGCTTATTCCCCTGTCTGGAATCAGCTTCAATTTATGTTTCTCAAGCAGTAGGTCAGTGTTGCTCAGTTTCACTTCTGAAACCCAAGTAAACATTGAATGAAAACAAATTTGTGAAAACGCATCTCTCCACACCAAAGCAAGCTTTAAGAAAAAAAACAACCAAACAAACCATAAATGTGGAAGCTCTTCCACATGCTTTACTGTGAACTTGTATTTTTGCCTTTCTTTTAGTTTTAGAAACAGAGCAAGATATGTCTTAAATTACATTTTCCTTACCTGGAAAATTAACAGGCATAGGCAGTGGCTTGCCATTCTACAAACTGTTTAATTGGACATTACACTTATGACAACAGATTTTTTTTTCTTTTATTCTTACCATTTCAACTGATCCATCTTTTGGATAATACAGAAGTTCATAACGCCGAAAGAGTGAAGCATTTGGGTCATACCATTCAGCAGTGAAAGCAAATCTGTCATCTTGACTCTTGAAAAAGAAAAGAGGGGAAAAGGACTATTACAGAAAGCATACATGGTTTATATGTAAAAACACACAAATAAAAAAATTCCTTGCATTTGTTATCAGAAGAGTAAAAACATCACTAGTAAATGCACTTGTACACTCTGCATATCATCTTCTGCTTACCAGAGCTGGTGACATCTCTTCACTTGTTAGCTATCATCTTTTAAGTATGATGGAAACAGCATGACAGTTTTCCAGGCAATCTTAAAACTTATTCTGATTTGATCAGTCATGAAACATGGACTGTTGTAGAAGTTGTTGTTAGACTTCTCAACTTTGTGAAAATATTTGATTTATTTTCATTTGTTAAAAATGTGTTTGCTCACAACTAAATTATACAATCTTAACACATTTTCTACACATCCTACAAGAAAACACTTTCCTCTTCCTGAGCAGTCATATCTGAACTCCTGTTGATGATGAGATAAACATATTCAAGTTAAGGATATTAGTTTGATTCACTACTTAACTTCCTGAAATTTACATACAGCATAAATAGCCCAATCTCATTTACAACTCATTTTCTGCCCCTAAGGAGTGTGACAAGAAAGCTAGACTGCAATAATTCTAAAACTAGCTACATGCATAGCTTCTCTCCACTCCTCATCCTTCAGAGGATAACTTCCTACAGAAAAGTAAGCACAAAGGTGATGCAATGCATGTGGACATGCAGCTCTAACACCTCTTAGCAGTATATGTTTGTTAGCTACTGATGCTGCAATATCAGTTATTTGATAGCTGTTAGACAGAGCTCTAAACTTTTATTTTCCACACCTCCTCTGAATCTGATTGCTGCTCCCTGAGGGTAAGCATGGTCTTGTCACAGGCTTCCATTCCTTTACATGTATCTGTACTCTTCTTATACATCTTAAACATTTAGGTACCACTGGGAGTTCAAGTTGAAGCCACGTAGGCCTTTTTAGTCCTTCAGATTTTAGAAAACAGCAGCATTTCAGCTGTTTCAAAGACTGCTCAATAAGCAACAGGACAGAGAGTTCCCGTGGGGTTTCATGACTATTCTGGAACACCAGCAGGAAAAGAATCATAATCATTTTCCTAGTGAGTGCAAGCCTATAGACATACACACATCTAAAAAAAACATTAAACCAAACAAAAAAAAAACAAAAAAAAACCAAAAAAAAAAACCAAAAAAACAACAACAGTGATCTTGCTTTTGCTGTCAATGCATTTTTTTCTTTAAGCATCTTCAGCTTAAAACTGACTTAGGACTAAGTGCTTTTGCAGGTTGAAGTCCTAACACAAGCAGCAGCAGGAAAGAATGAGATAATGAAGAACAATTTCAGAATTTTACAGAATTGTACCTGTTCAGTTAACAGCATCGTGGCAAGTGCCCCACCCTCCTGTCAGCCCTTATGGTACCCCTACACTGCAAAACGAAGATACGATTGTATCACAGAAGGACTTAGCAGTGGGGACAGCACAGCGCTCTGTGAAGGATGCAAAGCTTTAATTTCTAACTGTAGAAGTCTGTACAGCACTGCAAGCCGTATTTACATGAGCTACTTTAAGTTCTGTGTTATCTCTACACTACACACTGCAGCCTTTGACAATACTTTAACTCGTGTTTTAGGAGCAGCATCCAGCACTAAAACTCCCTAGGGACTTAGCCAGGTTTCTGGCCCTTAAGCTAGAATATGCTTGTGTTTTCATTGCTACTGCCATCATTCTGGAGACATGTAAGCCAGAACAAACTCTTTCTTATGTCAAAACTTACACCTTAATTTTCCTATATAGGCATGTCATTGGCAGGAAGCAATAATAAGCATTCATAGACAATAATAAATGACCGATTTCAGCCTTCATCTTAAACACACTCATACTGCTGGAAGACAAGACAAAACATTTGATTGATTAATTTGACCATCATCTTGTCAAGGATGGATGTTACAAAGAAGCAGTTCTCTACCAAAGTGGTTGTCTAAAAAGAAAAAATAGTCCTGTTTCTAGAGTACTACCTCTAGAAGTTGACTAGTGACGTATGAAATAAAAAAAGATGTACCATCCTTAATCAATGCCTCCTCATAACATGAAAACATATATAATTGCATTACTTCGTGTTATGTATTTCATACTATAGCACCACTTTCAAATATATTTTCTAGGTAGCAGTTGGCAGAGAAGCTACTAATTTTCATTTAAGCAAAAATTCCAAAACTTCCAAATGCTTACTTGTCTTGGGGAAGTAATGTATTTACGTGAACAAGCAAAGAAAACACCATTAGATTTTTCAGTTAGTCACCAGTATCAGTCATCAGCACCTTCACGTTTACAGTGAGAAACTACATTGTGTGTCTTGTCTGGTGAGGAATTGGTCTGCTTTTTTTCTTTTAACACAACCTTGGTTTCAAGATCCGCTTGAAATGCATTTTATAAGATCTTACTCAATGTCTGAGCTATTCATGTTTGTTATTCAGCAAGCTCTGACGGCCACTGCTTCTTATTCAGCTAAATGGCAGAAATGACCACTCTCTATCATCTTCTTTTAGCACTGTAAGCAAAGGCAAGGTAATAAATGCTACTTAGACTTGAAAAACAGTGCAGAGCTATCCCTCAAATGCCAAGTAATGTTGTCAGTAAGCAGGAAAATTTGAATCAATTATTGTTTTGTATCTGGAAAATATGGAGAGCTAACAGTTTTCTAACAGACCAAATCAAAGTCTGTAAAGCTTCTCCTGGGCCATAACTAGAATTTCCTCTGCTTCACAGACATAAAATGATCATAATATTTCTAAATGCAGAGAACAATATCAGAAGAAAACTTAAGAGCTTGTGGGAAACACTGTACAAATAACTGGAAATTGATTATGTTTGTAAACAGGTAGATCGTTTCAGAGGCACACACTGCAACATGAAGAAATACAATATTAAAAGCAAACTGAAAATCCTGCCAAATGAGTATAATGTAAAACACAGCAGGATTGCAACATTACTATTGCAGATTCATGCAAATAGTCTCAAAACAGATAGAAGACAATCCTGAATATAATCATGACATGGAGTAATGTGAACGTATTCTGATGAGCCATTGCCAGGCATCACTGTAAAACTGCCACTCCAAGTCATCAAAAACACCAACCAATTTAAAATAATAAGTTTTTGAAAGTGAGTACCCATTAAGCTCAATATACATGTTTTAAAATGAGAAATGAGGCTTTTATTTACTTATTTAATGCAGGAGTGGGATTCTGAAGGCAAAAACCACCCACAAAAACCTGTCCACTTCCCATCACGTATTGTAAGGATTGCAATATAATTTGAAGTCTTCAAGCCCTGAAATTATCTTTCCTGAACGTTTACTTTCAATCAATATACTGCTCAATCAACGGAACTGGTACGGCAAACAACTTTCTTACATACCCTTTCACTAGTGTGCCCTAGACTGCAATGTGGGAAGGAGTCTCAAAGATGAGAAAGTACTATGGGAGACATGCTAAGTTTCATCCTTGGCTTCTGTTCATCCTTCTAACAAAGGAAACTCAGAGAGAAAATAATTTTCCAGAGCAGAGTGATTAGAGACCAGTTATGACCTGTCAGGTGGTATCATGTTCAATGCACCACACTGCTCTGGACCAGCACTGAGTCCTGAAATGGGAAGATTTCACAGCCCTTGACCAGAAAGCCCCAGCGCTTCATTCCCCCAGGAAATGGCTGAAACACGTTAGTCACTAGTGAAATCACATCACTGTGAACAGCTCAAGTAATAACAAATCAAATTAATCTATAAATACATTATAACTCAGAAAATTCTTGCTTTGAAACATTAGTTTCCGTTCATTTCTGTACTGTACCCTCATTAAAAACACACACTGTGCTCTCATGACTACACAATTAACCAAGCAATACCTAATGGGGGAGAAATAATTTCTCATAACTTTTCATATCAGTGGAAAAATTACCAGCATTAAAAAACCCAGACTGGCACTTTATATTTACATACTGATACTTTTAGAGTAGCTGTCGTTAGCTCAATTTTTACAGTCCCTTTCCATGGTAAAATCGAGGGCCACTGAAATCAGTGATGTCAAGAGTTCATGTACTGTGAATATGGAAAGAATAATCTTTTTCTTTCTTCCTCCTTTAACAAGCTGCACGGAAAAACATTTGGATGCATGTGTAGGTTTTGCTAGCTTACGCTTTTTTGTTTATCTTAGTATGTGTGAATATGCAGTAGGATGGCTCTGTGCACGAGAAACATTTATGGAAGTACAGCTGAATTAAAAAAATTAAATTTTGTACGTAGTTCTGAAAGTGATGGGGGAAGCAGTCATTCTTAGCTAGCATGGGACTAAGTTCTAGAACCTAAATCCAAGCATTTACTAAAGAACTGTGCTCACAAAAACCTCTGCTGTAGAGGGAGGCAGTTTGTTTGCAACATCGCTGCCGAGGAAGCTCATAACAAGAAAGCAGAATGCTTAGCAAGCTGGACAGGAAATGATCTCTTGTCCTGTAAACCTTTGAGGCTTCCAAACGGTCTCTGTTTTGCAGTAAAACAAAAGCAGATCTTCCAAAGGTTTTCATGAGAAGTAACAGTGGTAGAACAGCAGCTCAGGGACTAAGGAACTTGCATGGGAAGGTGGAGAAACAATTTTATCCCTCTGGTCTGAACCACGCAGAACATAATCTGGATTTGGTTTTCCCAGCTTCAAGTTGCCTCCTGACTGCCACACTTATTTTACTATAGTAAACTTGAAATTTCATCCCAGAGTTTCTCCTACAATGGAGTACACAGGGAATCAGGAGCTATGGATTTTTTTTTCTGCTGCTCATATGCATTCTCAGACTTATCACAGTCTAATGGAAGGGCAATTTAGATGATTCTGCCCACTATTATATGGGCAACATAGTTTTACTAAGATCCTGCCTTTCATATGACTTTCTTTTTTCCATTATACAGATAATTCTATCCCATCTCTGTGATTTGTAATTGACTGGAAACAACTACCTTGCTTAAACTAGTTATCAGCCTGCAACGTATCATAACACTTTCAGCTTACTATTCAAAACTTCACATGAAGTGGTATCAAAATATTTTTTAAAATCAGAAAAGCCCTGAGGTATCTAGAAAGTGCATCTTTACATGCTATTAGCAATCTGGTCTTTATGAGGCTTATACATGCTATCAGGAACTTCAACATGCACACAGCCTGTTGCCTGTGTATTTACAAGTTTCGGAGTCACGAAGAGTATTGCTACATTTTAAGTGGGCAGCTTCATGTCTGCTGCTCCTTCGATTTTCTCTGTGACTCAGTGACTCTGAAATCAGACCAGAGAGAAAAAGAATCAAAGGACCTGAATCAACTCCCAGTGAAGCAATAAAAAGACTGCACAAACCTCAGTAAAGGCTGAACCAGAGGCAAAAGGATCCATCTTGATATCTGTATTCTATATTATGTAAAACTCTGTGCTGTCACAGGGAAAACCTGCAGTCAAGCACTGATCTTAAGAATCAAGCTGTTTCTATGAAAAGTACTGGGAACAGGATGGACCAGCAGACAGGAACTATTCTCACATTGAATGGGTATTTCTCCTAATACACACACACAAACAAAATTTCTGGAAAAATTGCCCTGAAACTTCCTAAAAATCTGGCAATAATTTTAAGAGAAACATTTCTTTCACAACCTGCCGCCCCCCCCCCCCCCCTCCCCAAACCAGGTTGGTGGCACTCAAAAATACTTTGGAAGAACAAGAATATTTTTATAAAAAATGAGATGGTATCAAAGGACAAGGACACAAATTATTTTAAAATTTTTCAGGTGAAGGTATCATGAGGCTGACTGACTCCAACATCAGGTAGTTTGCTTATGCATTAACATGTACTTACCTTATGCTCTTAGAAAAAAAAGAGGAAAAAAATCACAAATTTATGCAAGTTTGCCAACCACTCCCTTTGGCAAAAAATATAATTTGTTGAAATGGCCAGTCAATAGGTACCTTTCTCCTTGTAGGTTCTACAAAAAAAATAACTATTGCTGTATGCGTTGGTGCATTCCTTAGTCAGACATTGGCCTCATGCTCTTCAGGCAGTGGGCTTAAGTGGAGAACCTGACCAGCTGCCCTCATCATGAATGTTATTCTCAGAAGCAGGTCCAGAAGTTGTTGTTGTAGATGTATGATCAACCTCTAACAGCAGGTATCTAACTCGTGTTATGAATTATTTGAAACAGTTCCTCAAAGCTCATAAATCACTGATTACGCATCTTCCAGAACAATCACCACTTCAGATTTAACTCTACTTCCTAGTTCTGAAGAGGACTTCAGCACAAATGAAAAGAAAGTCACTGATGAACTCCTAGTCTAAGGAGCAAGAGTCACGAATTTCAGCCGAATCCATCTCCACCTTCCTCAAAGGCAGCTACTCACAGTCTTATACTCCCCCAGCAGGCCACAGATACAAGCGTTGTCACAGTACCACCGGCTTTCTTAAGAGCCCCAGAAATACTTTGATTGCTTTAAATGATTCACTTACCAGCTTTCCTGTTCTCCCATTCTAACATCCAGCTAGCTTTGCTTTATTTTCACCTGAATGCTTTTAGGTGCATCTGTCCAGGGCCCTGCAGGCCCAGCAGTATGCCCAGCTTTCCAAGTAGCACCGAGTGCTCGCGAATTCAGAACACCAGACAAAAAAAGTAACTTCAATTAGCTTTAAAGATGGTCTCAACCAGTGGGTTAGGAGTGCTTTTCTTTCATGTAAGGATATCTTAAATGTGACAGTCCCCTGCAGATAAATCTATAAAGCTGAAAAAGGAAAAGCTTAAAAAACACTTAAAACAATTGGAATCTCTACAAAAATGTTACATAAAAAGTCAAGACATCAAATGGGACATGTCAAGCTCTTCATGGACTTCTGTGCAATCTCAGACAAGTCAACTTAACTTTTTGTGTGTCCTTTTCTCCAGCTGTAACAAAATCCTTATTCTGGGAGGGCTGGCCACTCTGGGCACTAATAAACAAAAGCGATGCTTGTATTATAAAAGCTGTAAAGCAATTCTAGCTTATACAAAACAGACAGCTTAACTTCATCTTGCACAATCTATGCCTGGACTGCTACAGTGAGATGTGTCTGAGAGCAAAGGAACGGTTAGCAAAATGGATGGTGTCACTTCATCACAGTGCAAAGCACTTGCTTTTTCATCAAACATGTCTGCATTTGTAGTTTCCACACACTGTATGCCCTTCAGCCTGACAGAACAAAAAGGACAGTATGTTTACAATAGGCAACAATCTTAAGCAAATAAACTTCCAAACCACTATTCTCTGCCTTTATTTAGGACTACTTGTCATTACTGAATGACAAGTGCTTCTGCAAGCACAAGAAACAATGAGGCCTCGTTCTCTATACTCATGTTTCTCATCCCTGACTGTTTTGACCACAGCCTTTCTTCAGCTCAGGCATTTCATAAAGGCTCATACCCACCTGGATTCTCTGATGTCTAACTAGGGTTGAACTCACACTGAACTCTTTCTTTAAAGATGTCTTAAAGGGTTTCTTCCCCCTCCCCATTCTTGTGAAACCTGGAGGAACATCATTATCCCTCTGCCAAATCTGACTGAAATCTGACAATAAATTTCAAACTTCCCAGGGGGAAAACTTAGTGGTCAGATACACACCAACAGACTGTGATCACACAAACTTTGGTTTTCTGGGGCAAACAGGCTGAAAGAAGCTGTATGAAAAATTATATTTGCACACTACAAGTAATTTTCCATCATCAATCATTCTTTAAAAGAAGAATCTCCATTTGTGAAAGAAAAGGGAAAGGAAAAGAAGCACAGAAGTAGCTAAGCTATTAAATGTTAGTGACAATTTTGCAAGACAGAAACAAGAGACTTCACACATACTGGTGGTATTTAACAAATAACATTCTGAGTGGCAGAAAGTGCTCTAATTTTCAGCATTGTAACGCATCTTAAATCCCGAAATGAATCCTCAGAAGTGCACATTGTGTTATTCAACCCATCTTCTACCTTCACAGTTCCTGTAATACAGGATATTTTCAGGCAAAACTTAAATCCACAACACTGTGAAGACAGAGCACTCAATTAGGTCTGTCTCTTAAAGCTCATTTTCCTCCTCCTCCTCTTCTATTCATGTTTCTGACACATGAGCTGGTATAATTTTTGGAACTCCAATTTTGCAGCCCCCTCGCTGCTGCTGGACATCCCACCACTTTCTCAACAGGCTTGTCTTTAGTCAAAAAGTAAAATCAAAAGATCACCTGTCAAATGAAGAAACACGGGGCAACTGCAATTTCCATGACAATGTCTTGACTACAGATGATTCTCAATCTAAACCTCATATTCAGAAGCTCACTGGTGAATTTTGTAACTGTCTTTTTTCATCCTTCCCTTGTAGAAAGCAATCCTGCCTATTGAAAATTTCATACAAATTCTAGACAACTATTTTAAACTAATTAAGTATTGGTTAAATCATTAAAATTCTTAATCACCTTTGGAAATCTATTAAGTAAGTCAAAATACTCGACTGCATTTACATTTACCTTCCTGCAAATAGGTGCTGCATCCTTTAGATCCATGGTTATCCGACTCCCAACATTACTGGTACCTAGGCTTCTCAGATGCCTTTTGGACTATGGATGTTCATATGGCTATTGCTGCCTGGACCATCTGTTGCCAAGTAACATGGGGATACTTCTGTCTCTGTAGCACTAACCAAGTGAGTCTTCCTCTTCAACTGGGATCTCAGTTCAGTAAACCATCCCCATATGCGCAGGGGTTGTGATGAACACAGCTCTAAAAGGCTGAAGGCCCCAGATTTTCTTCTCAGATTTAGGAATCTGCAATCCCACCTCACATCAGCAAAATTATCTTGCCGTTCTGTCAATTTACTAAGCAGAAAATCCTTTACTACTATATTATGTAAATTCTGTAAGCTTCCTATGAAGCGCGTAGGCATGATTAGCGTAACCTATTCTTTTTTTTCCTGGTCTCTCATATAAGAGAATCAAGAATTCAAATCCTCAACCATTAACTCCAATCCTCTGCAATTACCTGTTATAGTTCTTTGTTACAGGATTCATGTTATTTTTGTAATTGTGGAACAAAATTTCTCTAAAACACATGAAGGATGCCATACTGCTATTCACTGCTCTGTGAAGAAAGGTATACCTTTAGAAGACCAGCTAAACCTTGTCTTTAGGGGAATATGTCCCCATTTAATGCATGTTTATAGAGCTGCAGATCTAAGTTACACTATTGTACTCTTAACTACATGATCACACCTAATTCCTCTAAGAGTAGTCAGTAGTGCTCTACATATGCCTATCTGCCTCCACTAACTCAAGAAGAGTCTGACTGATTTTAGTGAAAGCAGAGCTGTTCCCTGACTCAGAACAACATTTATAACACAAGTCATCTCACATAATTACATTTGAGCATAAAGTTTATTTGCACCTAATCAGTCAGTAGTGGCAGAACTAACAGGGCCATGGTCAGCTGCTGAATGCTGGGTGTCTGTCTGAACTATAAGGTTAGTGTCTGCATGTGATCCCAGAAAGGGGAACAGGGATACACATACAATGAGCTTGTGCATCTATATGTACCAGTGCACATCCCATTACAAGATCCAACCTATATTGTACTTACAGGAAAAACATTTTTAACTTGGCCCAACATTAAAGTTGATGGCAATACTCAAAGGTAGTCTTCTTTTACAGAGACCATTCCTCTGGCAAATTTTCAGCTTTCAATTTCCAAACTTTTCAGAACTAAAGCTCTTCAGAGGAACACTGAATTTACTAATTTTTTAAATTAGGATTCTGAAATGTTTTCATTTTTTTCCCCCATGCATTCTTATTCAAGTCTGCCATTAAATTTTCAACCTCCAGTAGAATCTGTCTGGAAAATTTCAAGCAGAATGGTTAAAATTTCAGAAAGCTATGAGCAGCTGGAAGTAGAGGTTTGAAAGGAAACACCTACAAATCCTGAACCAAAGCTGTCAACAGCACTTCAAAGTAGTGTAATGCCTACAGCATCTTCAGATTATCTCGGCTCATAATAATCTTTTGAAAAGCATTTTTAATGAGAACCAGTTGGTTGCCTTGGAATCACAGCTAAGGGATAGAGGGTCCTTCAGCCCGCCGATACTGTGAGCATTAGCACCCAGGATTCTGTGCGAATGCTCTAAAGACCACACATGCTGCATCTGCCTCAAACAGTCAGAGCTTGTAACAGTCAAGTAACAATTTACGATCCTATGAAGTAGACAAACAACTCTGCCAACACCTTTCTTATTCACTACTGTGGGCACTTAAAGCAAGCATTTTGTCTGCACTACTGTTTAACCAAACGTTGACATTGAAATACTGTTTTTTCTCAGATTGTGTCAAATATTAATTGTAAGGTAGGTGGACTAAATCCAGATTTCAGCTAGCACAGATGTCGTGGTCATATAACCTTTATTCTGAAGTCAGACTAATGACAAGTTACATGTGAACAGAAGTTCTCGTGATAAAAGCTGTTCAGCAACTTCCCATTAGTAAACTTGTCAAAAATTAAAAACTTCTGTGGGGTAGAGGAAGCAAAGTATCATGTTCTTAAACTCTCCCAATCTTAATGGTCTTTTACAGGTTCATCTTATGAAGATTTGTTCTACAATTCAAGGATTGATTTCTCTCCCAGAGCATAGGACTTCTCTCATCACAGTTTTGAGCAGACTGTTATTCCCCAGAGATGCAAAGGTCTCTGCTGGATGCAGACAGTGACTAAGAGATTCCAATCCCACACACAGTTTTGGTCAAGTTGCTTAGTTCCACCTTCACAGCTGCCCCCTGCATTACTACATTTGATGTTCAGCACTTTTTTTTTAAAAGGAGGCTATACTTCCCACTTTATCCATTTGTAAAATGGGAACAATCATTATCATTCCTTTTACAGAAGGATAGCAAGATTTAACAGCTAAAATATCCATGCTATTTAGGCATTGTAAATCCCCCTTGGTTTTGCTGAAAACATGGCAGAGGCAGCTCGGTTAGTTCACCCTCATTTCCTGCTTCTGCAGACCCTTCATTGCAGCACAGGAACCAGATACCTGTGGAAGAAGTCAGAAAGGGCTGCTGATGCTGCCCAGCCCACTGCCTCTGTAGTTGCCACCAGGAACCACTGCTAGTCCAGAATGTCAGTAGCTGCAAGGACTGGATCCAGACCACACCTTCCCTCCTCCTCCCCAGTGATTTGGGAACGTTCAGACTTAAAGGCCGTGGTTCAGTTATCAAAAAGTGTACCATACCAGAGAACATCAGACAAGGCATGGACAGCATTGCTCTTATATAACTAGAAAATATATAGCATAATACAGTCCTGCTCCTAGACACTACAGTAATAGAAAGAATACACAGAAAATATAAAAATAGGAGGTATACTAAGTTTAGTGAGGAATCATACTTAAATGTGCACATGTTCATGTGGAAGAACAGGTACACAACCCCAGGCATGCATGCCCACATCTCCCCCCTTCCCATGTGTAGGCCTCTCTTACAAGTGGCTCTCCTTCCAAGTGTGTCAGAATAGTCTGCAGAAAAAGTGCGATTTATTTATTTTTTTTTAATAATTAAGGTAGTCAAAATTATTGAAAAATCCCATGCAAACAAAGAACATGCAACAGGCTCTCTGGAATACATCGCCAGAGAGATCCACTTCTTTGCAAATGCAGGAGCACCCTCTGGTGCTCAAAGACAGGTTGAGCACCTTATTTAAAACTCGAGAATGAACTTCTGAGAGGATCAGTAAGAAGCCGTCTCCGTTTGTCACCAAGACAGTCAGGGGCTGGAGAACACGGCACACAAGATGAGGCTGGGAGAACTGAGCCTACTCAGCTTGGAGAAAAGAAGGCTGAGGGTGACCTTACTGCTGTCTACAACTACCTAACTGAAAGACACCAAAAAGACAGAGCTAGACTCTTCTCGAAGGAGCATAGTGATGGCAAAAAAATGCAAAAGACACAAGTTGAAACATGGGACATTCCAGTTACATATGGGCGGAAAAAAAATTACCAAGGGGCTGGTCAAACACTGGCACAGGCTGCTCAGAGGAGGTGTGTATTCTCCATCTTTGGAGATGTTCAGCATTCGCCTGGATGCAGCCCCGAGCAGCATGGTCTGGTTAGACCGTTTTGAGCAGGTTGGAGGTCCCTTCCAACCTAAATGATGATTCTATGATTCTTATTATAGCTTGGCATCTCCTTGCCTAAAGGTAATGTCCATCCTTCCAAGCTTCTCCAGAACCTACACAGATCTGTTGGGCTTATATATTAACAGAGGTCTAGACGTGCTTTCAAATAATTAAGAGCTCTGATGTAACATTCTTAAGTATAAATTTTAGTCACATCAAATCTGACTGGAACAATTCTCTAAATAACCACTGGCTCTGTCATCAAATCCTATTATTTTTTATTGCCAACTGAAAGGAAAATTTGTAACTTTTCTTTATTCTTGGCAATGGTTCACTGAGTAATTCCTGAATTTCTTCAGTTTTTGACAATATAAAAAAACCCCAACATACAATTAGAACAGATGTGTCAAAGTCATTAAGAACTGCACCTACAACCTGAAGGATCCAGAGAGACAACTCTGGGTGATAAAGGGAGATTAATATTGAATTTATCATTAGGTAATGCTAGATAACTTTGACTATCATAACTGTCAACTATTTAAGCCACTCCATCAGAACAGCCATCAATGCATCTAAAAGTACTTTTAGAGAGATGGCAATTTCTGCAAGCCAAAGCCAAGACTTGGCTAGAGGAGGAGGCAATTTATCCCATGGATTCTGAACCTGTCAACTTTATATTTGTAGGGTGGTATTTTATATAGCACATAATGTCATAAAGATGGCAGCATCAAACCCAAAATGAGCTCCTGGAACAAAGGAAAGTTATATTTCTTACCAGTTTTCATTTGGCTGACAGAGGGCCAAAGATTCTGCTACTTTATCAGCTACATCTTCTGAAATGTACATAGCCTATCTGCTCAAGAAGTAAAGTAGTAGTATTTGGAAACACTAGTTCAGGAAGAAACCATGTCATATTTTTGATGCTCATAGGAAGACTCACCATGCAATAAGCATTTAAAGGCTACCTGATAGCATTCTGCTTATTTTTTTTCCTCACTCTGCATACACTGTTTTATTTTTCCCTGTGATGAAATGCTGCAAATGACAGTTAGCCGTTAAGTAAGGAAACTTGTCTTTGTGGTTGATTCTGTCATGCAAGCTTACAACTCAAAGGGTCAGGCCACTTTACGGCTAGAAAAAAAATTTTAAAAAAATTAAACATAATCATCAGCTGGCACTCTAGTGAAACTGAGTCTTGTTTTAAGACCAAAGAAGCAAATCTTCTCAAGAATTAGGGAAGTGTCTCTGGGGGAGATTTTGCATCTCTTTCCTGGAAGAGTTAAAACCAGCTTTTTTTGTTGTTGTTTTAAATGGCAACTATTTTGCAACAAAAAGTACATAAGTTGAAAATTATGAAAAGAAAAGTTATTTTATAAATGTGCACTTGTTCAGGGAAGTCCATTAGCAGGGAAGAGTTTTGTCTGTTTATATGATCAGCTCTGAATGACAGCTCTTCACCAAAGTTATCCCATTTTACCAGCTACTCCAGTAAGGTTAAGATTACTGGTTCCCAAATGAAACTCCTGTAAACCAATGTATATTCCACAGCTGCCCCATGAGCTGTATTGCCTTTATAAAGTCTTCAGCTGAAAATCTGATCACACCTTGATATGCTGGACCAAGAGGAACCCAGGACTCACTGTTGTTAAGTTCTAGAAATGGCTGATTTGCTTCCTATTTTCTAAGATCCAGTTTCCAAACCATGAAATAAGTCTTTTCCACTGATAAATCAAAGCATTTTAAAAAATTAGTCATGTTTCTTCCCTGTCTAAACTGAGGATTTCTATGTTGATATTCTCTAAACCAGGGGTTTTACCAATGAAATTATGATAATAATAACAACAATAAACATATAACATACAAGTTGTAAAATCTTCTGTTGAAGTGAGCTGAACTGCTCATTTCCAGATACATTCAAGATTGTGGTCAAATTTACAAGACTGCAAGCTCTGGCATCCTACCACAGGAGAGTCTACTTCATATATATTTTCCCCAAACTTTGCAAAAAGAGCTAAGGTAGTTGGACACTCAAATTCCACTAACCATGTGCTTCTACATCCACAAAATCAAAGCCAGATGGCATCATATTAGACAAGTCACCTGGCTTTTACGTGCCTCAATCTCTTTATGGGCAAGATGGAAACAGTATTTGTCTATCCTGTTGTTCAAAGAGTCATTGTAATGTAGGCTGCAGTTGTCAAATGTGCAGGAGTAAGAATAATTGTTTTAAAGAGTGGAGAGAAAGGAAATCATCTAACTGCACCTATGTACAGCCTCTCTAAGTGCAACGAGGCTCTCTGTATCTGTGTGACATGCTGCTTTCTTGCAGAGGCCACTGTTCTCTGGCAAATGCTGTACTCCTGTATCTGGAACACTTTCAAGTGTCAGAGTGCACCAAACTCAGTAAAAAGAAACTAATGTTGTTAAGATGGTGGTCTAATACGTCTCTGCATGTAATTACATTAAAGGCACCATTAAAGAATAATGCATTCCAACTGCCAAGAGAGACAGCACATCTCAGATGGAGATAAGCAAGTTTCCCTTTGGGAATTTGCTGCTTACCATCCACGGCAGCCATGTGTCACACCGGTACAATCAAGATGCCAGAATCCATTCGAGCTGATTTGAAATACTGTCATTTAATGACAATAAAACTGTTTTCTGATGATTAGCAGACCCTTAAGCCAAAGTGCTGTCACAGAAAGACAAATAACAGCAGGATATATTGGAACATTTCTCCCCTTACCTTAGCTTCCACTGTAGCTATGTGCCCAGTTTTACAATACACACAACTACTTCCAGTGTGCTGCTTCCATATGTCTGAAGTATAGAGTCTAACACAAACATGCTCCAAACTGATTCCACTAGAAGTTATTACATTTTTCTTTCTGTGGTCAATCTATACGACTGGAAGCAACACAATACTAAGGGTTTGCCAAGCTCTCCAGCAGAAAATTAATTACTTTCAGAATATAATTAGGTTCCTGAGGCCAAAATCCACCTTGTAGATCAATATTTGAATCCACCAGAAGGAGTCTTTTATTTTTGATTCATTATTCCTGAGAAAAGATGTTTTGAAAATGTTTGAGATGGATCAGGTGTGTACAGTTGTGGTGTCCAACAGCCACATAACTTATCTCTTTCCCAGGATGCTGTGTCCATACCTAATTGGGCAGCACACGTTCCCAAAAAACATCTATTTTCCCATCATCTTCCAGCTACCAAATTATTCTTACTGTATTTTAGGAAACCGGCAGGAGGAAGGGTACCCGAGTGGGGAAACTGGTGGCTTTGTAAGCATAAAAGAAACAAGCAGGACTCTGTAACCCTTGAAAGGCCAGAGAAAACCAAAAGAGAGAGAGGTCCCAGGGCACCGCAGAAGTGCAACAGAGACAGTCAACCTAACCACAGTCTTTGGGAAGATAATGGAACAAATTATTATGCATTCAGTTGTTGAGCATCTAAGATAAGAAGACAATATCATAATAAAAAGCAGATAATGTGAATTTGTCAAGAACAAATCTTTTTCTGACACAGTGAGCAACGGAGAAGCCACAGATGTGACAAACTTAGCTTTGAATGGGCTTTTAATCTAAGTCACCTGAGAGTCTGACAAGCTGAGTAGGGACTTATGGCCTAAATTGAAGAGCAGTTATGACTACTATATGAAGAAGTAATTAGGAATCCTTCTCTTGCAAACTGGGAGTCAAATAAGGTTCCACAATGATCTGCCATTCACCTAGCTTTATTTCATATTTTCATTATTATACTGACAATGAAACAGAGAAACTGCACTTTCAGAATCTGGGCTGATAACTAAGGTGAGAAAGATTGCAAGCAGTTTAATAAACAGAAGCAGAACTCAAAATGATGATCTGAAGATTCTGTAGATGGACACAAAGTACTACAATGATGATCAAGAAAACAAAATGAAATGCAAGGGGAAAAACCAGCCAGACAACAAAAACACAGGAAAAAAAGTTACAGTGGGTTGCATTTAGAGTGTGGGAGTGCAATGAGGTACAGCTGGGAAAAAAAGGATGGCAAACTTGGCACTATGAAGATCTAAGACATGAGAAACAAGTATTTTGCTCTGTTCAGCAGCAGTGAAACACACAGCAAACAATGTAGAGATTAAAGACCACATTTAGAGAAAACTGCAGACAGTGGAAAAAAAATCTGAAGTTTTAAACCACAAGACCAGTAGGAAAATAATAAAGAACAAAATTTGTTTAGCAGAGAATAATGTGTAAAGAGGAAAGGGCGAAGTTATACTCTTCAAGTTCTTCCCCACGTAAAAGACAAAAATGGAATATCTTTATACCCACCAAGGATAGAACAAGTAATCACTGGCATAATTTGCAGCATGGAGTATATTAGGAAAAAACCTCAGTGAACTATAAAAGTCATCATGTAACGGAATGACGTCAACAGATCATGCAGTTCCTATCACTGAAGGCTTTTCAAAACAAATTAAACAAATTTACCATGAAGTGTTTTGTCAGAGGTTGCTGTAAGATTTGACACCGCTTTAATGAATCAGTTAACTTGGTGTCACCTCAGAAATAAAGTGAGGTTAGAAACACATTACACTCATGGTGACAGTCAACTACAACTAAGTGAACATTTTACCTAAGTGACATCTGCGTGAAGTCACAAAGCAGAACTTCTGCCGACTGAGTAAATTCAACATGGGAATTGAAAATTACAATTTTGCCTGGATTAAACAAAAGACCCGTAACCCCTGTATTTGAAAACAAACCGCGGCATTCCTACTTAAGTGGCAAATGCTGATCTTGAGTTTGTGTTCCGAAAGCAAGGTGGAAACAAAGCCGCACGCTACACAGCCGCAGGAGCTGGGGCAAATCTCAGCTGCTTGCAGCAGGTATTTAAAGCTGCTCACGCTAGCAGGTGCATCCACCAGGCTCTTACCTGTATCTTGCATATGTGTTTGAGTACAAAATTCAAAGTTGTTGGGTTTTAATCAGCTTTGAAACACTGGTTTTTGCATACCATCTTCGGCAAAGATGTCGGCACAACGTCAGTTGTGTTAGTTTTCGTTAGTGATGACATCCTGTCATCTTCCTTGCATTACTAAACAGATCTGGTTCAAGAACAGGCTGTTGCACCTGAAACATATTGCCTTAAAATTCACCAGCTGCCTTCCCACTGGGTCCCTCATGAGTTTCCGAACTAGCTTGTTCCCAATTCAGGGCGGCTCGGACGCGCAAACGGCTTTCCAGTCGGGCACCGACGAGGCCTAACAGCACTTTAAAATTACCCACTCACCGCGCCTCGCAAGATCCCTCAGAAAAGAGCCAGGCAGGGCCAGGGCAAACTTCCAGCCAGGACAAACCTCACCAGCGCCCACCGGGCCGGCCGGCCCGGCCAGCGGGGGACAGCGGCGGAACCTCCCCGCCCCGCTCACGCCGCCTTTGCGCCGGGGAGCGCTGAGGGGAGCGCTGAGGGGAGCGCTGAGGGGAGCGCTGAGGGGAGCGCTGAGGGGAGCGCTGAGGGGAGCGCTGAGGGGAGCGCTGAGGGGAGCGCTGAGGGGAGCGCTGAGCGGGCCCCGCGGCCGTTATTCCGGCACCTCGGCACCACCTGCCGCGGGACTGAGCTTCGCCCTGCGGAAGGGGACCGGCATGACGGCTCGGAGCTGCCGCCGCTGGCCCCCGGCCCCGCTCCTCCCGCCGCCCCTTCCCGCCCCGGCGGCGCTCACCATGGCGATGGCGACGGGCGTCCCGCCTCACCCTGGTGCCGCGAGCGCGACGTGACGCCGCGCGAAGCCGCGCGCCTGGCAACCGAAGCCCCGCCCCCGTGCACGGCCCAGCGATTGGGTGAAACGAATACGTCAACAAGCCGGCGCGCTCCGCCCACCGCCGGAAGCGGAAGTTGGGGGCGGTGGCGGCGGTGGCGTCTGTGGGGACCGGGGAGGGGGTCGGGGCGGCGGCGGCGGCGCTCGGGAGCGGCAGGGGTTGGGCCCGGGCCCCCGGCGCAGGACTCGGCCCGTGTCGGCCAGGACTGCCGTGGGGTGAGGAACCCCTTTTGTGGAGCGGTGGGTAACGTCCGGCTCTGGCTTACCGGCAGGCCGTGGGGCTGAGGTGAGAGGGGGCGGCGGGGGCTGGGTGGGCCGTGGTTTTCCGAGGCCCTCGTGGGTCGCGGTTCAGCCGTGTTAACAGAGGGTTTCTTTGCGTGGTTTGTCGTGTGGGGGGGGGTTCTGCAGGGCGCGACGTTAGCCGAGAGGCGTAGTGGTTAACGATTCAACCAGTGAAGGAGTTTTGCCTGTACGGATGTAATAAAAGGGGAGGGGAGGGTGTAGAGCCTTATGGTGAGACTTTGAAAGTAACAGGACAGTGAGAACAGTATTATAACACGAACAGTGGAGGAGCAGGATCATCAGCAGATGGTCTCAGGTGAAGCGGATAAGACCAAATGCTCATAATCATTTTTTTTATTGAGCTTTCTTGCCTCTATCTGGGAAGCTACGTCTTCGTCCTCCTTGTTCTCTGCCAATGAGTAGAGATCCTCAACCAAAAATGAATGAACAGTAGTGGTGATTAGCACATCATGGTCTTAAGTGAGGAAAAACATAACTCCAGCTGTAGGAGCAACAGATAGCGGGATGTTCCTGTATCTATAGTTTGAGAAAACTCAGGGAGGGAAAGTAATTTCTTTTGTCTTCTAGTCGTGACAAAAAATAAACCTACCTCTCACAAAACAAATTGTGAATCTGGAAAGCTGGCAGTAGTGTGTTCCCTGCTACCACTATCTTTTCATGGCAGACAGCTGTAGCAGTAGGAGTCAAAAAAAGTTGTAGTTAAGCTTTTCTGTTAGTGGTATAATGAAAGAAAGCAAGGGCTTTGGGAGATCTCCCTTGAATAACAGGGAGAACTAAAGCGAAAAAAAACCCCAACAGGATATAGCAATCTCAAACTAATGTAGTTAGTGACAGACCCTAGAAAAGGGAGGTAAGTGGCCCGGGAAGTTGGGAGTGGGTGGACCTGTGGGTAGAGGAGGGAATGGTCAACAGAGTTTGTGGGTAAGGGAGAAAATGGTCGAGATGGCAGTTTGGGCCGAACGGGGGGTAAAGCTTTACTGTTGGCTTAAACTAAGCACGTGCAGCCGCTCGGGGCACCGACTCCTGCTTTAGCTGGGAATTGGCTGTGTTAAAAAAAAAAAAAAAAAAAGTAGTAAAAAACTTGCCATAGTTTCCTCCTCACCTCTTGGTCTGCTTTAAGCATGATGTGCGATTTCCCTTTCTTGTGGTTCTGTGATGCTTAGGTTATCTCTGCACAGTCATGCTGTTGTACTCTGGGAGTGTTAAGAGTTTTAAAGGGTCAGATGAGGGCTTACTGAAAAAAGGAGGGAGACTGGAAAGAGAAATTTGAGGAATGGAAACTGGAACTGGATGACAAGCTAGAGATAGGAGTTGAAGTCCACCTCTTAGTAAAAAAAGAAACAAGTGCCAGAAGTCTGAGGCCTTCCCCTTTTAACTCTTTGGGTCCTGGTGTCGTTTTTATAATTTTGGGGTTGTTTCCTTTGTTTTGATGTGATTTTTTTTTTTTACTGTGCTACTGAATTGGAGTTTAGAGGTTTTACGAGAAAACAGGGTAATCCAAGATTAACTATCACTGTTACCTTGTTAAAGATTTGGTTTTTTTCCCCTCCTCTTTTCCTCTTCAGACTTAAGTAGTTAGGAAGAGCTGACTGCGAAAGAGAAAATGACATCTCTAGAAAAAGGTAGGTGGTTCACATGATATCTAAGCAGACTGGATTAAAAGTACCTTAACTTGAATTCTAAAGACCAGAGGTACACTGTATGCCAGGCTCCATTCCTTTAAACTTATTCCTTTTATGTAGCTATTAGGAAGTAGTTAAGTGACTTCATTATTGCAATGAAAACCAGAGCTGCCTGGATGGAACAGCTAATTGAATGTAGTTTTCTAATCCAGCTTTGTATTGAAAAACAAGTTTGTCACTGGTACTGTCATCTGTCTGTACGCTTGTCTTGTCAGTCCTCCTCTAGTATTTGGAACCTGTTGGTACTGATTCAGCCAACTTGAAAGTAGGGCAATATAATGGTGTTACTACACCATTTTTTAAATTCATTATTTTGATAGAGGACACAGGCTCATATTACTGCCTGCAGTATGAGGAAAAAAAGCAGTATGTGTAGCTATGTTCTAAGAAACTTTCTTGCTTTCACCCATTGTGAGGAAACTTTACTACAAGAATATTTCATTCAGCTGAAAACTTAATGAACTTAAATAAAATGAATTTTAGTAAACATTATCATGCATATTGGGGAATTCAGAGCAGAGTGCAGCATTACTGGGAATACTGGGGTCTGTTGATTAGAAATGAATCAGAACTGGCTTGTTGGCTTTTAAACCTTCACTTGGACAACTTAAACACATGGTAGATAGCACTTAAAAGCCTGCTAAACTTCTTAAGGTGTTAGTAGCAATGTAGCTAATAACTGCTTTTCATTTACTTCTTGCTTTTAAAATGAGACCACTCTGATTCTGTCAGCTCCCAAAAACTGGTTTTGCTTTCAGCCTATGAGTAATATTGTCAAGAATTTTCTCTGTACTAACTCGCTTTTGTGTCTGCATTTAATCTTGTACGGCAGCAGGAAATTAAGATTAATACAACACAGATCAATGTTTGTGTCTTGTACTATTAGTATTAATGAGTGATACACACATGAGTAAGGACTTTTCTAACTTGTGCTTGATATTTGCTGTTGCAAAGGACTGTTTTACACATGCAGTGTGCAATTAAAATCTGTAACTTTCAAGTACAGAAATTAAGTGAAGAGTTACAATGAGACTATAGCAAAGTGAAAGGTAGTAAACTTTCCCTCTGCTAATTCTAAATTTTAGTTGACGATGCCTCGTCACCCATCCGAGGACCTGGAGATGGCATGGAAACAGAGCAGACAGCTGAATCTGTGGAAGGAATCTCTGGAGCCAGCACTGCAAACCATCACATCCACCATAGCCCACATAAAAAGACAGTGTCTTCCCTGAGTCCTGGAGTTCTGCAGCTAGGGAAAGTACATGCTGATAAATCAGTGGAGATTGAAGCTATTCGTATATTAGTCCCCAAAGCAGCTATCACCCATGTTGTTCCAACTAAAAACGGTAAGGTAGCTAAGTCAGTGGGACATAAAGGAGACGCGTTCCATCAGTCAGATGGAGCCACAGATCCCAAGAAAGAACAGGTAGAGCTGAAAAATGCAATCGAAAAGCTAAAGAATTCAGAAAAGCGGTTGTTACAGGACAAAGAAGGTCTCTCTAATCAGCTGCGGATACAGACAGAGGTAAGCAATGAAAGGTATTTTCTCTCACACAGCTGAGCTGCTTTAGTTTGTATAAGCTATGACACCCTAGCCTTGAAACAAATACTTTCCCTTTTGAACTTATCAGCTAAGATACAGAGTAGGAGTACATCCAAGTAACCCAGTGCTGCTTCTCTGACAACAGACGAAAGAATCAAAGGCTTGAATCTGGGAGAAACACATTAGAGGGCTGCAGGGGAAATGGATCTTTCATGAGGAAAGATTTTGCTTCTCAACTCAACTGCTAAGTGAAAAATCTTATGTCATAGAAGGGGTGACTATAATTTTCTACATAATATAATCTGTGGATGTCTTGTCTAATCCTCTGTTATGTTACTGATTCAGGACTTGAATACTACTGAAACTTTCTTTGTTTCCTATAGCAGGCTTTTGTTCTTCCTTTTGGGCCTCTGTTAGAATTTAAACAAGAATGTGTTAAGTGCGCATTAGTCAATGTTTATGCTCGCTGGAGTAGATTACGGGGTTTACTATACTCTGCATTGGATGTGTCCCATTCTGGAAAGAGAAAGAAAATTTATTGTTAGCAATTTGCAATAACTTGCCATGGATTCTGGAAGTAGGACGTGTTTCATTCTATATTGATAACTACAGGACAGTCTGGTCTAATTCTAGGTGAATCGGGAGCTGAAGAAATTACTTGTTGCTTCCGTTGGGGATGATCTGCAGTATCACTTTGAACGGATGGCTCGTGAGAAAAATCAGCTAATCCTAGAAAATGAAGTCCTGGGCCGGAATATGTCTCAGTTGTCTGAACAATTGGAGCGCATGTCTATACAATGTGATGTGTGGCGAAGCAAATTCCTAGCAAGCAGGTATGCCCTCTTACAAAACTGTTACAACAGCGTTCTGCTTCAGTCTTTTATTATGTACACCCATTGCAATGTGTGGCAACGTGCTTATATACGCAGAGGACAGCCACAACAGCTATACGGACATCTACGATGAAATCTGAATATATAGAAGAGGTACAAAGAAAGTAAGCTCCTTGTAAATCTCAGTAGTTCTGCTTTTCAAAGGTAATACAGTGGGTCCTAAACCTCCTAAAATCTTAACTACCGTTCTTGTCAACACAGCAAGGGAAATTCTTAATTCTGATAGACTGTGTGCAGTTTAGGGTTTAAAAATGTCTTCCAGGACAGCTGTCTTAACTTGTCTTAAAGGTAATTGGCTTGATTTTCATCCCCACCCCCCCCCAGTATGATACAATCACCAGTTTGTGAAGAAGTTGATTTGGTAAGAACTCTGCTTATTCAGGGAAGAGCAGCTCGGCATGGAAGAAAGAGCAGGGGAACCTCTTCATTAAACACTGGTTGTGTTACTGCTAAGAACCCTACTGTTAACTTCTCTAACCATAAAAGCTGCTCTGAATGTCAAAATCTCATTTGACAATGGATTAGACTTTTAACTTCCTAAATATAGTTGTCTTACCGGATCTGTAAATAGCGTTACAGAGTTTGTAATCTGCTGTGCTCAGATATAACTGACTAAATTTTAATTATGGTGCTTAATGCATATTACAAAAGACCTTACTGCTTGAAGAAAATGGTAATAGAGTACAGTCTCTTCCCTTTAATTTGTTGGTCTTAAGTTTCAGCATATTGAGTGAATGGTAATTACTTGTGATAGTCCTAGCTAGGCAAGAGTTACTATCCTAACTTAACTTGTTTCTTCAGCATTAATAGTTAGTTCTGAGATCTGGGATGTGAGTCCCTGGTGATGTGTTTGGAGTAACACCCTTCAATATTGCAACGTTCTGGTTCATTGTGATCTCAGATTTCTAACTGGTTGTTGTTTAAGTGTCCTTCTGGTTTTTGCATTTGCAGTATTGGAGGGATATGAAGTACCTGCTTGAGGGGTCAGTGCCAAGCATCATGGCATAGCAATATGTGGCAACAGTTTTCTCGTTTGTAGCTCTTAAATGCTCATATCTGGTGCACGCAATGTCTCATTACTGCCCCAGGAAAGGTAAAGAGGTAAATGAATGCAGTCTATAGCCATAGCTATCATCTTTGGAGATGAATATGAAAAGATGATGTGATTACAGCATACTTGTGAGAACCTTGTTAGTGAAACAAAATGTATTGAGCTTTTTATCTCGGGATCCTTGTCCACCATGTTCACTTACCCAAGGTATTTTGAAATGTCTGTTACTAGATTTGTATTAAGTGACATAGGATTGTTTAAACTCAGCGAGTCAAAACATAATCTTGCACTTGTGTTGACTGTAGTTGAACAGCAATTATTCTTAATACCCATCCTTTGTAATTAGGTTAATATAGGCTCTATATGGGGGAGGGGAGCGAGAACAGCAGCTTAATCCTGACAAATTACTGTCTGTAGCAGAATGAAGGTGACTTTCAGACTGCTTGCTTACACTACTGATTGGAGATTTCTTTTGCAGGGTTATGGCTGATGAGCTAACCAATACCAGAGCAGTTCTTCAGCGTCAAACCAGGGATGCACAAAGTGCAATCCAGGACTTGCTGAATGAACGCGATCAGTTCCGTCAAGAGATGATTGAAACACAGAAGTATGATTTTTCTAATTCAGACTACCTCTGTGCAAACTTCATTTATGTCAGTTTATTCTAGGCCTGAGAAGAATCAAGTGACTCCCCTGTTCCAGTGATATTAAATAAAAATCAGTTATGCTGATGGATAGTATGGTCACTTTTCAGTCTCAGAGCGGAAAGCCAAAGTAGCATTAATTCTTTCTTCATTCCTTGGAGGTGTGAGGTCTTCAGGGTAATATACTGTAGAACTGACATCCCTCGTGTCCCCAGGCTTTCTCTATTTAATCACTTACTGTCTTGACTTCAAGTCTCCTCTGTCTCCTTGCAAAACATACAGATTCTTCTACCCGCACTGACTTTTTAGTGCTTATCCTGCCAGATGTCAAATAAGATTTACCAGTATTAAAGTACTATGTTGGTGAGGCTTTGCCGTGGAGAACAGCCTGTTTGCCTCCTTTTTTTTAAACACTTTTTTTTTCTTCTCATTTTTTTGGTTAACATTTAGCATGTGCAGTAAGTCTTGGGAAGGGATGGTTCCTCTGAAGTATGCTGTGTGCAGATAGTATAGAGTACAATACCACTAACAGTGCTTTTTTCTTTTCTGCACAGGCTGCTGGAGGAGCTGATGGTTTCTCTTCAATGGGGGAGACAACAGACATACTATCCTAGTGCCCAACCTTACACTACAACAGAGCTAGCAGCTGTGAACTGTAAGCTAGCCAAAGCTGTAAGCTCACATCTTCTTGGAAATGTTGGTACTAACAGTCCGAAAAAGACTTCAACAGCTGTGGAGTTTTGCAATACCCCTGCTGAGAAAATGGCTGAAATGGTAAGAACTCTTCATACATCTCAATCTGTCAGCATGGAGTCTTCTTTCCAGAAAGAAACACCTTGCTTTGTGTTAACTGCTTAATATCTTGCCTTTTTAAAAAACTATTTACAGGGGAAACATGCTGAATAGAGCTGTCTTTTTCCCTCATCAAAAAACCCCAACAAAACTACAACACACTAACCCCAAACAAAAAAACCCACACTCAAAAAATCCAACCCCAAAACCTCCCAAAACCAAACTAACTTGGAATAATAAGCAGAACAATGTAAATAATGTGATGATAACCTACTGTTTCCTTCTCTGACCCTAGCACCACAAATGACTGGGTCGAAAATTGTTTAGAGTTAGTGTGTCAGGAGGAAGCCAATTGAAAATGCTTTGTTGAGTTTAAAAACTGAGTGAGAGAAGAAATTCAGGTAGGAATAAGTTCTAACACTTCAGCATAGTTTCTGTTGCCCTAAAAAATTAGTTCTGTTGAAAGTTGGTGGAAACGCAGAGAGAAGCTATATGATTGCCTTTAAAGATAAGGTTCCAGTGCAGGAAGCTTGATGTTTAAATAGCAAACTAGACCAACAGTTTAGTCTGGAAGCAACTGAGTAATAGTTGAGCAGCAGGAGGCTTACAGTGCCTAGTGATCTGTGGTGTTCTTGCCTGGTTTTGCTCAACTCTGCTAAAAAGATTAGAGGGGTTTTTTATTCTCAATAAAATTGTACCTTGGATTTCTGATGGACGTTACTAATTTATGAACAGTACTTAGTGTCTTTGTATTGAGGGTCTGGATAGATGGATGTTTAGTTTTCAACTTGGAAAAAAACTGAAAAATGGCTTTTGAGCAGAATTCCTTCCTAGCTGTTAGAGAAGGATAAAACCCATGAAACTTAATAGATATATTTTCAGTCTCAATTTTTCCATCCTTTAGGTGTTACGTGTACTGGATCCAGCTGCACGTACAGAAACATCAACAGAAGTTTCTTTTTCTGAGACTTCTCCATCCTCCTTCCTTTCCACAAAGAAGAATATTGGACGTTTTCACCCATATACAAGATACGAAGATGTAACTTTCAATTGTTGCAATCACTGTCAAGGAGAGCTGATAGTCCTTTAAAACCGCAGCCAGGGCAACTGCACATGCACTTGTTCTGAAGAATTACACTAGTTGATGTTCAGCAGACTTCCCTTTTTCCTATTTCTTTCCATAATGGGTGGGTTTAACATTGGAAATTACGCAGCTTCTGTTTCTCTACCTCTTGAAGTTAGGGACTGACAGGATTTCCTTAGATTCTGGGATACTTCTACTACTTTTCAGTCTGGAAAGCTACTTATTTTCTTCCTCAAAGGCAAGACCAAAAATGTTATGCTGGTCCAATTTGTAGAGCATAGAGATGCCCTTGACTGTTTAAGGCTTACAGTCTTACTGGCAAATTTCAATGAATTTCTCTTTAGGAGAAAAAAGTGTAACTATACCAAAGTAAATGAATTGCTGATAGGTTATGTTTATTAAAAAAAAAAAAAGGCAATGGAAAATGGTCAGCTCCATGGGTTTTTTTGTTTTGTTTTTTTTTTTTTAATCTTAGCCAAGGTGATGAACTGTCCTCAAGTCTATGTTCAGCCTTTTAAACTTAGTAATAAAAAAGGAACATGTGCAATGATTCCTCATAGCTGTAAGTTCTGAAAGTAAGAACATATGTAGTGTTGCAGCTTTCCTGGCAAGAAGGGGAAAGAGCTTGAATGAACTCTAGCTGTAATATATAAATAGTAATTGGGTTTAAATGGATTCTGGAAAACTGTGTGGGGTGAGATTAGTCATGTCTTTCCATAAAGCTAAAATAATGGCTTTTCCATCTATTTCAGCTTCTAGAGCGAAGCTGCTGCATAGCTGATCCTCAGCAAAGACAGACTGATATACCTCTGTTAGTACATAGTGTTCAAACCTGACCTAGCATTAGAACTCAGTCCTTGCCCAAGGTCTTCCTTGGGTGTTACGGGAAGCTGAAGATAAGCACTAAGTTTGCACAGATACTGGTAAAAAAAAAATATTTTTTTACTTGTATGGTTTTATAATCTTGATGTAGGTTCAAAAAGAACTTTTAGCAGATAATCTGCTAAATCCAAAGAAGCCTATTTAAGTTGCAAATGTGAAGAGGAAAGGTAGGAGGATGCAAATATACATTTGAATTTCTTAGTTTCACTCTGAGATTTATCATATGTAAGTGTCTAGTTTTGGGGAAAGTATTTCTGAAATGGTTGCTGTTACCCAGTTTTCCTTTGGATCTCATACCATGATCAGAGTATGTGAGTTACAAGTTCTTGCTGTTGCTGGCCCCGCTTTGGTTTGCATGAAGAAAGCTACAATAAACTTTCTTTGCTTCCTTTCAAGTTGCAGTTCTGGATTTAATATAGCTGTATTTCTGACCTTGTTTTCTCTGCAGCATAAAAGGAACTGTATGACATTGAACTGTAAAACCCTTCACTCTGCTGGTCTGAGGTAATGAACCAAGCAGCACTTATTTTGTAGCTTACTACAGTTAGAGAGAGGGCATGAACCTTTGCGAATTTTCCCCCTGTGTTTGCTTGCTAGACACAAGAAGCATTTCTTGCCCTTGGTGTCAGGGGAAGGTAGAGGAAGGAGGAAGGTACCTGTTACTCATGTTTCTCATTAGCATGTGAAATTCTCATGTTACATCCATGCCCTTTATCTATGCTGGCAAAAGCTGCAACACAACACCCTCTGGTCAAACACCAGTTCTCTCTTACTATGCCTGTAACTGTCTTCAAAAGGGTAAGAGAAAAATACTAATGGCAAATTGGCTTTGCATCTATATTCCCCTTCTGTCTGTAGCACTACTTCCAGAAAACACTTTTAATGTGGCAAAAAGGTAAGAACACTGCCACACTGTGAAGTCCGTTGACACATAGCTGGACAGAAAGCTCCTCATCTTCCACTAACTTTATGATTTCATGAGTGACCTCAGCATTTTCTCTGACAAGAATTCACAATTCAGCTGGGCAAGGTGATGTAGTTTATTACAATTAATTTAGCAAACATGGATCTGTATACAAGGAATCTAGCGTCCCTGATAATGGTAAAGATCATAATTTCACACAACCTTTTAACTTCATGGAATAGAAAACTATTAAATATGACTCACAGAAATCAAGCTTCAAAAACTGATGCACATTCACTTACATGTTAGCCTTCACTGACCACTTTCCCCAAACCAAAATAAAATAGTCCTCTGGTCTAGCCAGAATTAACAGCTGATCAATAGGAAACAGTACCAGAAACACCATTTTCCAACAATGTAACACCTTGTACAGTCTTTATCACAACCAGCAGCAAACAACAATATTAATCCAGCAAGACATCAACATTTTACATAATATAGCCTGCATCCAGGAATTCATGGTGGTGTTGAGTATAAAGTGCCTTTTAAAGACAGGAATGTGTGTTTGCCACCCTCCTATATAGATCTCACACTCATTTAGATTTGGTCAAACCAAGAAGATCCCTGAGTTATACATAAAAGCAGGCTTTTCAACAAAATTACAAATAAATAGATAGTAAAATCGTTGTCAGTGAAGGTAATTAACTGTTAAATTTGCTTGAAAGCTTTAAAAACACCACAAAAAAAGAGCAAAAGCTCAAGCCATAAAAGTTAAGAGGGTTGCCACTAAGAACTGTGGTTACATCAAACTTTCAACTGTAATGGTCTGTGAAGCGAAAGGATTTTGGCTCTGAACTAATACAGTGGATGTTCTGCATCTGTTTTGCTCTTCTGGCTTCTAACCTAAGCTGCCTTGCTCTCTCTTTAGCAGCTAGTTCTTCTGCTCGTTTTTCTTCTCTCTTTCTTTTTAGCCATCTGTGGAGAGAGAAAGAGGACTAGAAGTACCGACAGTTGCACGTGAAAGTTTTACATCATCCACTCAGAGGAGACTTGCCCCCATTAGAGTCACCTTGTCCTATTGGATAAGGTTAGGTGGCATGGCTGAGCCAGTCTAAAAGCCTGCCACTCCTAAACATGGGAAGCACTACTTTTCCATCCCAATTCTCCTGCAGCCAGCTTTACCTCCCCCCTTTTGTTGAGCTGATTCAACTCATAGGCTTGAGGGGAAAAAAGTAATTTTATTGGATTAATTTTCCGCTTGTTTAATGAACTGAATCAACCCAAGCCTGCTCCAGAACAGGCAAAAAGGGGCGGGGGAGAAGGATCTCCCTTTTTCAGCAGAAGTAACTTACTATTTATTTCAGCTCATGTTCTGACAAGTAATTTCACAACAGTGAACAAACATCATCAAGAAATTGATGTATTTTTGGTAGGGTGTAAGTTTATGAGGGCGTATTCATGCAAAAACCCAAAACAACAAGGACTAAAGATGTACCGTAAAATAACTACAGTCTTAAGCTGATAGACTACAAAATTTTCAAATATGATTCCCTAGGAATGACCCTACTCACTCTTTAAAGGCTCTGTTGCATTCCTCTGTTCTTGGAAAAAAGGCAATTCCCTCAGCTTGATGTCTCAAAATTTCTAACTGTTTTTCTTTCATGTGTTCTTGATGCTTTTTTTTAAGCCATAACTTGAAGGCTTCTTCTGGATTCCTGCTCCTCTCCTATTTAAAAAGAAAAAAAAAGACATATACACAAAGCTTATCATTAAATTACATTTATATTAATCACATTATAATTTTTTGAACTCTGCTGGCATCTCTCATCCACGAAACATACTTTATAAGCAAGCTAGAGCATATGTTAATCTGGCATGGAATATACACGTGAGCAAGCATTCAAAGCAGTATGTCTTAAAAAATACTGAATTTAGCTTTTCAAGATCATCACTGCAAGGCAGAGGAACTTTAGAACATCTGACTCTTCAGGTTGTGGTCAGGTCACATGCATTAATTGCTTGCCAAGAAGTTCTGATGGTGAGGAATACACTTCAAAGGGTTTTCTGGCTGTTTGTTCACTGCAGGTTCAATCAAGTCATTCTCCTGATAAAAAGGAGCATCGCTGTATCTCCTGTGATTTTATAGCTATTAAGTTCATCTATGTAGCTTCCACAATGCAAGCAGAACAATCCTAAACATGCAAGTAGGTGTAACAATGTAACAAAAACATTTTCTGTACCTGGAAATTTTCCTATGCTTAGCTAAGAACGAAGGCTTAGAATGGGGTTTTCCTATCTAACAAGAGCACCATAGATCCCAGTCCTACATCAGGGAGATCTTACTTTGCTGTTCAAGTCTTCTAGCTCCTTTGCACGACGAATTCGCTTTTCTTCTTGCACTTGTTCTTTCTTCTTCTGTAACCAAGCTTTAAAAACCATCTCATTCTCTCTTCTCTTCTGTTCTTCTTGTTCCCTTTTCCTTTCTTCTTCCTTAAGTAGAATGAAGAGTGAATAAACTTAGTTTTTAAGAGAATCATCTTAATCTGCAAAGGCCTTCATAGACAATAAATAAAATATAATGAATTATATGAGGGAGACATAAAAATACAGATGAAACAGGAATACTCAAAGACTGCATCACAGTTGATACTACTTTTAGGAAGAAACAAGTTTATGCACTTCTGTGGTTCAGGTTACATTCAGATACTTCAGTCTAACCCTTTTGGTGATTAACTCCATTTCCATGACACATCTCAACTCACAGACAATTCAATAGCAACAGGTGAACACTTCTAAAATTACATCTGCCCAATAGCTCTGACTGGCTTAAAATCAGTTTAAGCATGCATTTTAAAAATGAATGCAGCTCTCAGGCTTGAGGGGCCACTAAACCCCAAATGACAATTAACTACCTATGGACTTCAGGCACTACCTTATAATTAAGGATTTTTTCTGGACATGAGGTTGTATTTACTTAACACTTTTTTCAAGTTTACAAAATGAACTGATTTTTACAAAACTGAGAAAGGGGTTTTTTAATTATTAATCGCATTTTAGCTAATGACAAGTATCTACAAGGAGGATAAAGGTTTTCAAACACTTCAGAAACCTGATTAGGACATTTTACCAGGTTTTGACACTCTTTGACACAAAAGCTACAACCCCCACTCTTTTCAACACTTGGAGAAATCTAGTCTCCTTGTGAAGAGATGATGTTCCTCCCACCTACACACAACTTTCAGGCTATCCTCCAAATTTACCATTTGTAATTCACTGAGATGGAAGAAACCCCACCAAAATGAAGCAGATGGATTCCAGTAATGTCAAGAAATGTTTCATGCCTGTGAAATCCATCACAGAATGAAGAAATAAGGTAACACAGTCTTACCTTTTTGTAAGTCAGCCAACAGAGGAAGAGATTTAGCACACAGTGTTAGGAAAATAACCTTCCTTACTTCCACCACCCTACCTTTTACTTTAAACGTGCAGAGTATGGTGTCAAGAGATCTAGTCTTGCATGTACAAAGAAAACACATTAGTAACTCTTCACATTTCATACCCCTCATTACTGAGCTAAGCCTCAGCAAACTTTTCAAATAAAGCAGGCTAGACCTATTGCCACGGATAGAAAATAACCTTTGAAGCTACTTAGCCAGCTTACTTAGAACATCATGGCACAGAAAAATAGTAGATGCTTCTTGGTCTTTTTTTAACAGAGCAAGACACATAGTAAGTTACCTTTTTGTAATCGTATCATCATAATGCAAAGCAAAGAAAAACATCTAAGTTTTTACAATGTATGGTAAAGATTTCTGAAGTTCCTGTTACAGCTGTCAGAGGCTGATTAAGTATTATTTTTTTCTTAATAAGGAGCTGAGAAAGAATTAAAAAGGTTTTTTTCCCCAGTAATACATAAGATAGATACTGATTTGATTTTCTACAATAGAGGTTTTTTGGTTTTTTTTTCTTTTAGATTACTGCTCTTTATAGATACAAGAAGAATAACCTCAGTACTGGGAATATTTTCTTCTTTTTGTCCTCTGTGTAGTACCCAGTTAAAACCAAGTAAGAAGGAAAGGTAGTATCAGTTAACAGAGAAAGGGGAGAAAAAACTACTTGGCAACAAACTCATTGAGAAAACTTACTGCAACACTCACCCACACAAAACCTTTACAGGAAAAAAGTATCCAGTTATATTATCAGTCAATGTGACTTCACCAGCATGCATCTTATGCAAGCAACAAGGCATGCCACTTTTGAAGTCAGCTGTATCTTCCATATATGTTAAACACACCCCTCTTTCTTCACAGTTCTCACAGTCATTCTCCTGTGTAAATCTTACAGCTGAACACTGTCCCCTTTGGTAATTGCCTATTACGTACTTCATGAGCACCCAAATGTGCCCCTGCATTACTGTGGTTAACATTAACTTCCTGCATTGCAGTGTAATCTGGGGAGAGGCGATACCATGTGCTACGTTCCAGTAAACAGTGGGCCTGTAATGGAACCTAGGTAGAAAGACAGTCAATAAGCAAAAGCAGCAAGCACAATATAGCAGAAGGTGGCCTATTTATGAAGGATATATTAAATAAATACTTAATTTCTACTGTGAGCAAGCCATGATCCTAGGCCACTCTGTGAGTTTTGTTTTTTTCTTTTAAGGAGAGGAGTTTTGAGAGATTCTGGACAAACTCCAGAGAATTGTTATTATTATTGTTATTGCTGCCTATTTTAGCATGGAAAAATGGAGTAAATGCCCTGAACACGTGGTCTCTGTGAAGCAGAGGAACAGGATGGTCACTGTGATCTACTTGTTGCCTCTATATCTTTACCTCTTTCCTCAGTTTTTCCTTCCTTTGCTCTAACTGCTTCCGCAATTCTTTTTGTCTGGGAGAAAGGCAGTAAGTGGAGCTTCTCACAGGCACATTTGCAGACTGCGCCCTCTGCGGAGTCTTCCGTTTTCCCAGACCTCTTGCAGCATTGATAGCAGAATTTGGACGACGCTTAGGGTTAGATGGAGGCTTAGGGAAATACGCACACTCTTCTCCACCAGGAGAAAAAGAATGTGCTCCTGGTCTTACTGGGGGTACTTCCTTCACTGGAGAGACAGTGCCAAAAGGACCGTAGTGTGAAGATTTTGGAGACATTTGCTGAGTTTCAATATCAGTAAAAGAAACACTTATTGGGGGCAAAAAGCCCTGACTTTCAATATCACGTAAACTTAAGAGTTCAAACTTCCCATCTTTTTCCACTAGGATTTTACCATCCTTCTTTTCCTCATCCTTGCCAGCACGTGGTGAAAGTGATGTGCTTTCCTGACCCATTTCATTAGAAATATGCAACCGAGATAGCCTATTTGAAACATCATCTCCTCTTGCAAGGTCAGTTTTACAAACTTCAGCATCTTCTAGAGGAGGAACCTCAAGATCCACCAACTTATCCTTAAATTTTAATTTCCGTTCTCTGTTCTGATCCACAGGAGCCTGATTCTCCAGCAGTTTGTTGGCTTCTTCAATCTTTTCCAAGATGTAACGCTTTATTTCTTCATCCTCCTCTTCATCCAGTTCCTGCTGGTTTTCCAGCCTGGATTCTTGGATAGAGCTTTCACTATCAGTATCAGATACACGGTCCCCCTGTTTCATATCAGACCTGGATTCCAAACTTTCTTCATTGGAGGGTCTCACTTTTGCATCTACATCTGCCTCTGTAAGCTGATCTGGATTTTCTTCCATTTCCTCATTGTCTTCCTCAAAGTTGGCTGCAACTTTAACAATTTGTGCTTCAATATCCTCTTCACTTTTTTCAGGATTCTAAAAAAAATTAAGATAAACTAGTCTGTTCTCCCAACAAACAACAGTATCAGAGAAAGAGAAAAGAAATAGCGAGCAAGAAAAGCAGTACTAACTACCCTAATTCTAAAACAGGCTGTCAAATAGCGCATGTCATAACTAATAGCTTTTTTGGCACTAAAACTCTCTTGCAGTTTCTCCATGCACAAACTTTAACCATGGCTTGCACAGTAAAGTGATCAGTGACAGCATAAAAACAGCACATGTGTTGCACAAACACTTAAAGGAACCCAGAAGTACTTCTGAAACAAACATACTCTTTTCCATGAACACTGAATTTTCTGTTTTAAGGCAATTATAACCAAACTAACCAGTTCACTGAATTGGTTTTTCACTACAATTCCAAATAAACTTCCTTGTCAAAAGTCAGTGAATGTGCCTACATGTTTCAAACCATATTGAATTTTGTGCTTATGATTCCAAATATTATGCAATTTTGTCTTCTAAATAAGACAACTAGCATTTAATTTAACAAATACCTCTCTTTGACCAAGGTTTTCTTTTTCTTCTTCATTAATTAGCCATTCGAGGTCTTTTTCAAAATCATCTTCATATTCTCCACTTTCTGTTAAATCACCCATATCTGCTGGATCTTCTTGGTCTTCCTTGTCACTCATTTTGGTGATGTGTTAGAGTAATACTACAAAAAGGAGAAGGAAAAAAATTGTTTTAAAACTCCAGTGACACACAAATATAGAACACTGATACCTCTTACGGTACCCTCACCAATCTTGTGAGCAGTATCAATACAACCATGGTAGATAGCACCACAGCACCAAGGATCACCAACGGTTTATAAACATGAGCGGTTTTAGCCTTTCCAGCTCTGATTACTAGGGGAAGATTTGAGTCAAAGCAAACCAAGGTGAGTTACTCGATGTCTTGTATTAAGTCACCGAGAGAGCTAAAACTAGAACTCATGATTTCTTAACTGTTGGTCTCGTGCTTGGACAATGAGACTGCTATTTTATGTTTGTTAGAAGTACTACGAGCTTTCATTGCTCCCAGGTGTTTTACATTGTTGTTTTATATCTGCCTGGCCCATTTTCCTCTACAGAAATCTTAACTTGTGTAAACTTACATTGCAAAAATGCAGGATGCACAAGCCCTAGAAGATCCATGCCACAGCTTACAGTAGATCAAATTACCAAAAAGGTTCTCATAATAACATATTAAAATGAAAGACACTCTTGACAGAAACCTTCTGCTAGAGTGACTGAACATTTAGAAGCAGATAGTTTTCAAACTGTATCACCTCCACTAGTCTTAGGGGTAAAGAAAGTTACACAGACACTAATTGAGACTGCTGGGAAAAGGATTCAGTTCTGGTTTGAATTTCTGAGGACAACAATGGGGAATACTCATTAGCCAGTTAATCAGGCTGGATATAGTCATATTCATGACAAAACTGAGGATAAGCCATTATAGGGATTGAGTCTTTTAAACAATCTTTGGAGTGCATAACACACAGGTGCCAACAGCTCCTGAAGGACTGCTTAAATGCCAGGGCTTGGGGCTCCAGGCTGACTGCCTGCACCTCTCAGCTCAGCTTACTCAATAGAAGACATCTGTCTCCGTTCAAAGACACAAAAGGGTTAAAGACACGTGGAGACACACATCAGCCTAGAGAGCTGATTCTGCTCTTTTTACAGCTTTAGCCACTCATCATGCCTTCCCTAATTTGTTTATTACTGTTTATGAAAGCAACATAAAAGAAGAAAGTGCTGATTATTCAAAAGCTCCTATTCTCTTTGTACTCTCTGCTGTAGGCTGGAAAGTGCCACTTCTAAGTGTCTCTCTAGTAGGACAAATCTGTGTCACTTACAACATACTAAAAGATCCCAATATGATTATTAGCATATGGCAACACAATATGGGATGTGAGAGTTAGATCTGACCCTGGATAGCCCTGGGACAGCAAGGCAGCTCTTGCTGTGTGACCATCCTGCCCTTCCAGACAAGAAGTGTTGTACCTGGACTTCCCAATCTGTCTAAGCATTTTGACAGGCATTTTGTAAAACCCCTTCCACCCAGAAGATGCTGCTTAAATTCCTTCAAGCTTTCATTTTAAATTCTGATAAGCATCCCAAGAGTTCTCAGTTATTTACTCACATGAATACCAGCTCCATTTCTTATAACTCTGCGTTTCGTGCTTGACAAGAGTGCTGCTCTTTTCAATCTCAAAATTTAGTCAAGGTTTGTTTAAGAGGAAAGAATTGCAATAAAGCTGGGCACTTTGTTGCAAACTTGTTTGTATACAAATGTTATAGAAGCTCTTCCTTCTGTTTGATCCATATTTTATTCAAGAAAATCTGGCACATTTTTATTCCTAACTCACTTTTTAGCCATGAGAATCACTCTAGATTTCTCAGAGTTTAAATTTTCAAAATTTTTTTCAGACTGTTGCTTTGGCTTTCCACACCCTGTCTATTTCCATCATGTTTTTCCTGCACCTCTTCTCATATGACACGCAATCATTTTTGCTGGGAAATGCCCCTTCCTTCACAAATATCCTTGGTTTGGGTGGTGACATGTACCGGGGTTCTTAATGGAGGTTACTTTGGTCTAGTATGCATTCAGCACGAAAGAACTATTTCTCTTCAATTTCTTCATCATTAAGGTGAATGGACGCAAAAGCTACAAAGCTGAATGATGCCTTTAACAAAACACATTCGTGACAGCCTGTGGCAGTCTGTGAACTGAAAACCGTTCAATTTATTTAGGATATGTATAATAAAGGGAAAAGCATAAAAATCAGCCTCTTCTGTTGTAACATAAAGTAGTATTGTCTGAAGAGGTAATTTCAGTTTAATGACCTTGTTTCAGACAATCCTGAATCAGCTCCTATTCTATTTAGGGTTTTATGAAGTAAAGATTAAAGTGCTTCAGCTTTAATAGGGATGAAAATTATTCAGAAAATCTCAAGTCTTCATTCCCACCTGCTTCTATTCTAACCGGGGGGCCGGGTGTGGTGTGTATGCTGTGACTGAATTGTTCTGCAAAGCTTAGTAACACCTCTGCGCGGTTGCATTCAGGCACAGGCTAGGCTCAGTTCCAACAAAAAGAGGGATACAGCCATGCACTTCTGTGATTTCGCCCCTTTGTACCAGAACACACGTACATACAGATTCACGAACCCGAACCCAACACGGTCACGGCGGGGAAGGTCCAGTCCCGCATTTCAACGCGGGCAGCCGCTGCTGCTGCAGACCGGCAAACGGCACCGCCCGGGACCGGCCCTACCTTCGGCACCGCCTCACCGCCATGACTACCGACGCCCGCCCGCAGGCGAAGCAGCCTCTCACCGAGCCGTAACGCACGAAGGCCGGCCGTCTGCAGACCGGCGGCTGCCGACGACGGGGCCGCCCCGGCCGGTGCCCTCGCCATTCGCCTCAGCGGCACTACCCGCTGCCGGCGGGAGCCGGCCCCGCTCTGCCTCGGACACCCCGCGCCGCCCTGCTCGCTCACCGCGGCCCCGCCGGGTCCCGCCGCTGTCCCCCCCCCCCCTCCCCTTCCCCGGTCCGGGGGACGAGGTGCCGCCGCCGCCCGCCGAGGCCCGGCCCGGCCCAGCCCGCCCCGCCGGTGCGCCCGGCGGCGTTGCCATGGCAACAGCGGCGCCCTCCCTCACCTTCCTGCAGCAACGGCCACCGCCGACGGTGGCCCCCGAGGACCAAAACTCCTCCCGGCGCCGCCCGCACCTTTTGCCTGCCCGCCGGCGCCGGGGCAGCGGCGGGCACGGGCGCGCTGGCGAGGCGGCACCGCCCCGTTGCCATGGAGACGAGCCGCCGCGCCGCCCCCCCGCTTTGTCCCCCATTTTGAGGCCCGAGGGCCCGTTAGGAGGAGTGTTCTTTTACCTTCGCGTGATACAGGTTCATTTAACCCTCGGAAATTAACGGGAAGCAGAACACGGCGCGGGGGGGCCACAGCCACGAGCGCCCAGGAGAGGGGCAGCAGCGGGGCTGGCAGCTTTCCCTGCCCGCCTAAAAGCCTTTTGGTGCTGTTAAATTATGCACTTGTTCGGGAGCAGCCTGAGCGGCGGCGGTTTCTGTGTTGTATTATGCATGCTGCAGCTGGTGATGAGCAATCTGATCAGACCAAAAGCTAGCAGTGTCAAAATTTGAGCTTTTGTTAATAAAGATAGCCCCGTGTCTCTGAAGAGACACCTCATTAATCACACACTGCTCCTAGAACTTCAAAATGTGAAAAATAAAAGGGAAAAGAAAAAAAACAAAAAAACAAACCCAAACAGAACACCCTAAACAAACTCCCTTCCAGAAAAAAAAGCCACCAAAATGCACCCCGAGTTACCTCCTGGGCTCGGGGAGCTGGCGGAGGGGTCAGGCTCCTCAGCAGAGCTGTGGGGTAGAGGTGGCATGTCACAGCCTCCTCCATGGAGGACCAAACAGCCCCACCGGTCATGGATGCCGTGCCCCTGGGATTAGCAGGCCCCACAACACGCTTCGTGACCACCAGACCCACCGCGGAACACAGAGGGCTCGCCATGGGGCAGAGGCCCTTCTGTGAAACGCTGGCTGTGGTGGCAGCAGGCAGGGGCTGCCATTGCTGCAGCCCGTCAGGGCCTCACAGAGGACAGGGCTGTGCTGCCCGGCCTCAGGGAAGGGGGTAGTGGTATTTGAACAGCTGGCTGAACACATGGGTAACTTCTGAAAGGCTCCCAATAAATGGGGTTGTTGGTTTTGCCACTGGTTACCACAGAGAGCCACTGGCTCGACCCTGCTAGGTGTAGTTCAATGGGAAGCAGATAGGCTCGCTTGCTAGAAAAAACAAATAAACCTCTTCCAAATGTCAGCTCACTGCAGCACCAGCACAAGATGGAGGTATCAACCTCCCGGTGTATAACACGCCTCTGCTCCACAGTCCCCTCAGCCCGGGGAGGGCAGATCCCGGCAAGAAGTGGCCCGCACTGCCAGCAGCTCTCTGGGGTGACCAAGGCTCGTGCAGCATCGTGTGGTGCCTCCCAGCACCATCTTTTGGGGGGTGACCCTCCTCATCCTTCCCACCAGCACGGAGGCCTAGGCCATGGCAGCATGGCCCCCCCAGGGTGGAGGGAGGGAGGGGGCTGTCCTCGCTGGCAGCACTGACATGGCACCCATCACATTGTCCCCCACGCAGCCGTGGCCCTCAGTTTTGAAGACACTCGCCCAGCAAAGCGAACGACGACAGTCTACAGATGTACCAGAAGGGCCACACACCTCAGAGGGCAACACACCACCTGCACTAAAGGGTTAATGTTAATGAAAGGACATACAGACAGAAAACAGCCATGAATAAATTTAAGCCGGGGCGTTGATAACTCTCAGAGTAATGCAGGTAGAGTTACCCTTTCACTCAAAGTCACACAGGGTAGAAAAGCTAAACCCCTTCAAGGTGGGCTTCAGGAGGTCTCTGAAGATATCTGTCATCATAGCTCACATGCCACTGAAGACACCTGTCATCATAGCTCGCACGCCACAAGAGGAGGAATCCACGACCTTGGGGTTTCTGCTAATCCTACACCATACAGTGAGAAAGAGGAATGGGTTTTGACATTGCTTTCAGTGAGTTGGAAGGGCTCCCTGATATTTACCTGAGATAACACTCCAGTGCCTGCCTGGCAATGGTTCCTGCTGAACCTGGAAAAACGTCAACCACTGACCTCACCCACAGTCATGCAGTTATCTCGCTCTTGAAGACAATATGCTGAACTTCTGATTTTCCACATTTCACAGACAGGTAGCTTTGACAAGTTCGTAGCAGACTAAAATAAAGAGAACTGGGCAAAACATCAAAGCTTTTTGCTCTGCTTTTATCATAAGACTATCCTTCATCTTACAAGCCAGTGCTACCCCTTTCATTCACAAGAGATGCTTTATTCGACTAACTACAAATCAGCGTGATTGTAAGACAAGGACTAGACCCCATTGTTGGAAGATCAAGCTCTGATGCTTCATAACGACAACTTAATGATATCTTAAGGTCAATCCAAATTCATGCCTGCATTCATTAACTCACGTCACTAAATTTAGGTTTTCAGATGTTCCTGTCTGTGAGGGAGCTACAGAGCACGGTTCTGAAAAGCCACAATGGAAGCAACAGCTAAGCAATGCAGGTCTCCAAGGACAGGTCCCGACATGTTGGTTGCTCTTTTCTATGTCACTAATGCATCAGACACTGTGTTTAGGGAACACCGATTCATGCAGCGTGAATATGGTTGACAGAGAAAGGGTGCATAACACCTCCAGAGCAATGTTAAACAAGCACCTTAACACCTCTTATGTGTGGTGTAGGAAACAGCTGACACTGTCAAGAGTCGCTGGGAGCAGGATCCAGAGCTCCCAATCTCCTGCCCCTTCCATAACCAAAGTCCCTCTTTCCTCCCCAGTACTTGGCTATGATCACACTGATAGTGAAGAAAATGAAATCACTTCTGCAGAGCCCTTCCCTTTCCACAAAAGCACTGCCAGAGCAGTCGGCCGTTTCACACACGCACACAGCCACAGCACAGTTGAGTATAACCCTGCCATGCCTTGGTGGGCTGTCCCAGCCAGCGCTAGCCCAGGGGGACAGCAGTGGGTGCTGCTCCTGAAATGGCAGCCTCTGGCAGCTCTTACTATTCCTCACTTTTTGGACAGAACAAGCCCAGCACCTGGCCTCTCCCCCTTAACAGTGACCTTAAAGCCCAGGAACTATATCACATCTTACCAGCATCATAGCAAGCCCAGTACAGGACATGCAGATTCAGTGGTAACACTTACCTCCAGCAAACCCCAGCATCGAATGGAACAAAGAAACAGCCACAGCATCCCAGGCAGACGCCCCAGCCGTGTGTAGTATTTATCTCATCTCCATCAAACCGCACGGTGCGCTGTATCACCAACACAGGAATTCAGCTCCTTGACAGCAGCTGGGTGTCCCTTTTCAGATCTCTCAGCTGTACACCGTGTGGCAGGATGCAATGGGAGGAGCAAGGAGGATTGACACAGTTCACATGGACCTGCTTCACTCGCAGGCAAGAGCAGCGGCTTCAGGGTTCTTCTCACAGCACCTTTCCCCAGCACCAGAGACGTGAAACACTTGAATCCACCTTAAAGGGTAATGCTGTACCTGTATGAGCTACTGGTTACCTTCCTGTCAAATGCAAGCAGAGATTTTAATCCCCCCCACTGTCAAGCAGCTCATCCCTGCACAGCCGACTCTGGCGTTCACCCAGGGTAGGCAGACGAATTAAATCCAGAGCAAGCTTGACATGCTGACAGCCCTACCCCTCCTGCCTCAGCAATAAGGCTCTCAAGGACACACGCGTAAGGAAGCACCCCCCTTCCTCCTCACACCACCTAACTTCTCATGGTTTTGATGTTGTGCAGAGGGCTTGCTGGGCTACTAGACACACTGAACTACATCAAACTGGCAGCAGATATTCAGAGACCACTTTCCCCTCCAGCCCCAGTACCTGTACTATCAGGTACAAGCCAGCTCTTATAGAAGCAAAAGACCGGGAGAGCTTTCCAAGGCAGTCAAGCATGAGTGTGCCAGGGTAGGGAGTTTACAGCATTTCTTCCTTAAGGCCTCAGTTTTGTAATTAGGTCAATGTAAATAAAAAGGTCCTCCTGCACAGCAAACCTACACCTGCTTTCCCTTACAGTCACCCTCAGTGAGACTGATGCATCCTGACCAGGGTTTCCCTGCATCAGTGAGTCATTTTTGCCCTCACTGGACCAGTCTGCACTGGAACTGGAGTGGTATTTCTGAACTGCTCAGCAATTAACGATCCTCAATACAAGAGACTATTGCACAGAGTTCTGCAAACCTACACAAACTAGCCAACAACTATCAGCTGCTTGAAGACTTGCTTCTTTTCACATTTTGTCCTGTTTTTTTTTCCTCTTTGTAACAAAGATGCTCAAAACAACCTGCACAGCGGTGCTGTGGATTAGCAAGACATCAAAACACAAACCAAGCACTGGCCACACAGGATATCTCGGAGTATTTTTATTTAACAAAAATAGCTATTAAATTAGAAACCAACAATGTCAACATGTTTACAGAATTTCATAGGCATCAGTAACTCTGCATACAGCTCCAGCCAAGCTCTATAGTCACCTCATCACCACAGCAACAGCACAGTGCAGGAACCTGAACAACATCCAGGGGTGGCTTCCATACATTAACAGGCCTGAAGATGTATGCAGTGTAGCATGCCTCTCTATTGCAGTTGCCACAGTTTCATTACTTTGGTAGAAAAATCATTGTTATTGCTGTCATTCTTTAATTTTTGACTTGCTTTTAAATAACTGGGTTGTTTTCTGTATGATAAATGTGATTAAAACTGAGCTGCTTCTTTCAGTCACTTGACATGAGTGCTGTACATCCACTCCTCATGCCTTGCTGCAACTGCCATCAGACCAAGGAACTCAAGGACAGTATATGCACTTGCCATCCCTTTCCCAGGACAGCTCATCAGCTAGCACTTCATGGCTTCAAATTTTACTTTTTTTAAATACAAAAAAAAAGTAAAGAAAGGAATATATACATGGTGGTTTCAAGTTTCCATTTCAGGATAAGGCAGTTAAGTTTATATGTGTAAATGCCAGTACAGCTGAGCCCCTCTTAAGGGGGTTGTTTTAGGAGAGAGGCTGCAAATACAGAGGAGCTTTGGGGAGTGGGTTCCCCTGAGCAGCCAGCCTGGAAGGCCTCCCCAGACTGCACATCCCAAACACATTAATCATTCACCTTGCATGGTAAAGGCTGAGGCTCTCAGAACTGATGAGAAAGGCCATACCTGTCCCAGCCAAGGCAGAAACACCTTCCCAACCCTGATGCTGCGAAGTCTCCATGGCACTAAAAGCAAGCAATGAACCAAAGCTGCTTCTTCAGGCTCTGACTAGAAGACTCTCTAACCAGCACAGAGAGAGAAGGCATGGAAGGAAGCAAGCTGCATTGCATCTTCTCCCTTGCCAGTTCTCCTGTACACTTAAATTTACCACAACCTGCAGAGCAACAAGGACAGTTCATAGGCCATCTCCACAGTATACTACAGGTATTTGTTCCTGTGCTGGTCATGGTGCCTGAATATCGATGTGCCCAAGCCCAGGAAAACTCTGTGCAACTCCTTCCCAGTGCTGAAGCAATTTGGAAAAAAAATAAATTATTTTTAAAAACCAGGTATAAGGCAAGCCCCAAATTGCTTAGACTTGACAAAATAAAAGAACTGCCCACTCCAAACATTCATTGTTCTGCTTAGGTGAAAAAAAAAGAGGTAGAAAGAGTGGACAGAGACCCACCAGAAGCATAAAGGCATTTTAAAATAAGGGGGAGAACTCACAGACCAGAAATCAGGATTTTTCAAAGCCTCAGGCAGTCATCCCGCTAACTACCATAACTGAAGGTACCTATTTAGTCACCAGAGTCACGATTCTCCAAGGTCACAAAGGATAGCTTAAAAATCCTGCAAGTCACCTTTCTTCTCAGTGCTATACTAACATCCACCATCCCACTGAAATAGCCCAGCCCCCAGGGTTGTGAGGCAGTGACTCCTGTAATCACAGGAATCTGCAGTCCTGAAGGACAAAGGCAAAGATGTCCAAGGGTCCTTTGGATTAGCATTTTGTCTACTTAAGTTTCCCCTTCACCTTTACAGTCCCTTGGGCACAGGCCTTCATGGCACAAGTAGCACTGCGGACAGCCAATTCACCAGTGTCACAAGTTGCCCCAGGACACAGTTAAGGTTTTGGGGAAGCACCATGATCTGCTATGGTAAAACTCTGGCAGCAGGGGTGACAGACAGGAACAGCAGAAACTGTACAAGCAATTCAAGGAAGTACGTGCATATGCAGAAACACAAGTGCACTAGTCCTCAAAATGGAGCATCCAGCATCACGGGGCAGCCACAGCGAGAGTCACACTGCAGAGCACAGGCCTAAGGCCACCTCCTGAGCCAGGCCTGGGGGACTCTCCACAGAGAGGTCTATCAGTGTGCCCTCACTTCTGCCTGCAGCAGCACCTCGGTGACAGAGAGAGTAGCAGTTGAGTAGACAATCATGAAACTGCCTTTTCAATGGCAGCCTCCAGATGCACAGCCTTAGACTAAAACCTCCCAAGGCTTTTTTTGAGAAAACTTACTGTTCTTTGCTGCACATCCCATATATGCAACAGAAGAACAAAAGGCATTTTAGAAAGAAGATATTTGTTCTTACTTACGTAAGAGCTAATACATTTACCTTCTAAAACGTGCTGCTAATATAGTATAAATACGGATCAAATAACCATTAAGGTGACTGCCTTGGGAAGATAAGGCAGAAATTAAAAAACGGACCTATATCTTCATATGTAGCCATGAAGAGTCTTCACTTGGTGCACTACTGGCTTTCAGGAGATCTGCTTTGCATCTGCTCTTGTCTTCTGTAAGCTCGTATAATACTGTATATGCCACTGCCCAAGAACACCAGTGAGATGGCTGCGAAGTAAGATGCATAAATCATGAACTGCAGAGAAGGGGAAAGAAAATAAAAAAAGGAGTGGTTAAACCAAGCAGTTACCAAATTTGTAAGAAGATTAATACATGAGTGTCCTGGTTTCAGCTGGGATAGAGTTAACTGTCTTCCTGGTAGCTGGTACAGTGCTATGTTTCGAGTTCAGTATGCGAAGAATGTTGATAACACTGATGTTTTCAGTTATTGCTCAGTATTGTTTAGACTATAGTCAAGGATTTTCCAGCTTCTCATGCCCAGCCAGGGCACAAGAAGTTGGCACAGGACACAACCAGGGCACCTGACCCAAACTGGCCAACGGTGTATTCCGTACCATGGGATGTCCCATCTCGTATAGGAACTGGGAAGTGGGGGCGGGGAATCGCTGCTCGGGGACTGGCGGGGTGTCGGTCAGCGGGTGGTGAGCAATTGCCCTGCGCATCATTTGTACATTCCAATCCTTTTATTACTACTGTTGTCATTTTATTAGTGTTATCATTATCATTATTAGTTTCTTCTTTTCTGTTCTATTAAACCGTTCTTATCTCAACCCACGAGTTTTACTTCTTTTTTCCCCGATTTTCTCCCCCATCCCACTGGATGGGGGGGGAGTGAGTGAGCGGCTGCGTGGTCCTTAGTTGCTGGCTGGGGTTAAACCACGACAATGAGCTTCCTTCCTCTTCCAAAATATCAGGAATCGGTGATTATTTCTCTGTCAAACTCTTGACGCAGCAACAGGTAGCTGAGAAGCTTTACAGATTGGTTTACCTTCTTCCCTCCCATCAGTAAAGCTAAGAGAGTCTGTCATACCTGGGTGAAGATGTCCAACCCAAGCCCACTGGCATCCACAACAATCAAAGTGAGCAGAGTCTGAAGTGCCAAGGCAATAAAAGTATTGACCCCAAACACCAGGGCATACCGTTCCACACTGAGATTTGTAGCAATCTGGAACCTGGAAAGAAAGGGATGACCAGAAACATAAGGACAGGGAAAAAGCAGGGAAACGCAAGAATAGGAGGAATTCTATGGACAAGAAGACTGTGCAACCCGAAATGTTACATAGACTGGTCCAGTATTTTCCACAGCTAAATTACCTTGCACTGATAGCGTACTTTTCTAAATAGGATCATGACAGACTAGCATAGAAGCTAGGAGAGACCCACAGACCCACAAAAAAAGCTTTAAAAAAAACCCAAAACACAAAAAACCCACTGTGGGAGCTCTGTGGGTTTCAGTCTTACTGAAGCAGCCCTCCTGTCCAATGTAGCTAAAGGGTCTTGTCACAGAGAGAAGATGTAACATGCTCTGATCCCAGTGAGCTGTTGACAATCTCAAAGTGTCAGCCAACTGCCAACTACAGTGTGGTCCATAACCTCCCACATCCTTCTAACCAGAACTCCTTTTGCAGTTACCAGTTTCAGCATCACCTCTCATACTGTTTTTGAGCTGTCTTGTAGCAATTATGCACATGTGGTTCAACAACAGCTGTGTCTTCGTCCCCAAAGTGACAAATAACATGGAAGAAGTTTTCCTCCTTGCTGGTTAGGGAAAGTTGACACTTCAACACAGGCAAAGCATTGTCATCTCCTCATCTGTTAACATTTCACTCTAGCTGTGTTCATGAAAAACATTCCTGTGGCAAGCAGCTCTATCTAATATTGGAAGTGGTCACTCTACTGTTATAAGACTTTTAAGCTTGGGCAGACTGCCAGCCAAATAGATCTCTGTGCCTCAGTTTCCAACCTGAATCACAGGACAAACCCTTGCAACAGATTTCGAAATTCCTGGTAGGCGAGACTCTAGTTACAAGGAAAACATGCCAGCTCTCATACCAGCTATAACCTTGAGAGCACTCTACGTCAAAAAGATACTCACGTTGCTATCGTGATTAGCAGCATGTAGATAATTCTGAAGACAACATAGGATGCATAGCACACCCAGATGTTACGAACAGTGTCCATGATATATACAGCAGCAGCGATAAGAAAGGAGAACAGGGCAAGTGCCACTTCACCCCACATTGCCCAGGATGTTTTTATGTGACCCACAACAAACACTGCAACAGCTCCTGTGAAGGGAGGGAAAGCATAACTGTTAGTAATGGCAGTTGGAGCAATTTGGAGACTGTGTATTAGGAGCTGTACAGACCCTAATAGCCAAACACGATTAAAGTAGAGGACACTAATGCGCAGACCTTAGCAGCTCTCCTTCCTGACCTCTCCCTCACCTGGAACCCTGCTGCAAATTCTCATTCACTTTTACAGGAACAGGGGAAAAAAAAAAAGTCAATACTGACTGCCTCTGAAGTCTCCTCTCTGGCTTCAGAAGCACAACAGTCCCAGCACTCAGGCCACTGCCACTCACTCCTCTGCACCTGACTGTAGCAGTGCTGTCAACTGGGCTACACAGAAATGCAAACCCTGGCTCTCAAAAGCACTCAGCTAATTATTTCATGGCACTTTAGTGGGGGCAGGAGGGAGAAAGACACTACCCACTTTGATACACAGCTGTTAGAACTCTCTCCCAGGAGGCAGAAAAAACTACATTTACTGTCACCTTCATGCTGGGCTGTAAGAGCAAGAAAGAGCACAAGTCCAAATCCACATCTCCTGGGATGCAGCTTGCAATCAGGCAAGCTACAATCACACGCTGTTGATTATGCAAGAACAATCTTTTTACAACCCGAACAGGTTGGTAACTCCTGCTGGATTTCACAAAGGGGGGATGGGGAGAGAAGACAGATCACAAGATGGAAAGTGTGTGATGTTTCATGCGACTCAACGAGCAGACAAGGTGTGTTTCGTGCGCTATCACAGCTGTAACTACCGAGAAGCCCAAATACATATTACAAGAAAATTCCCATTTGAAGTAGGCCTTGTTCTGCAAACAAGCCAAATAGCAACCAACAGCATAAGAACACTGCTGTACACAGCACACTAGACAAATAGCATACTGACAAAGGGAGGTTTACCGGAGATCTCTGAAAAAGAGGACTGTATTCAGCATTTGACCACTGTACAGAAGTGCTACAGTGCAGCATCTAAGCTCTTTGTAGTCCTTAGATGGCCCTCTCTTAGAAATCCTTCAAGCACCCGAAGACTCCTTATGTACCATCAGTGTGTACAAGCCTGCAACCCTGTGAGACCTCACATCAATCTTTCAGACTAGTGAAGAAGGTAGCTATGCCAAGGGAAAGGAATTTATTTCCCCCCACTAAACTCTTCTTTCCAGTGCCTGCTGTGACACTACTGGACTGACATTTTGCTCTTTGAAAGTCTGACTCCCCCAATAGCAAAACCCTGAGATGCAAAAGGAAGCTAAGTCCTAGAACCTTCTTTCTACTGTCTCAGAAATTCTAAATTTGGAAACAGACATGACTTTCTGGGGATCTTATGGCAACTCTTGAGGTTGTACTCCCTCTATGTCTCAAAGTTATATCAGCCTGACACCTAATTATGACAATATAAAAAAATAAAAATAAAAAAAATCTGTGTCCTGCAATTGGACATCTACAGCTGATCCAGTGAGTGGTTTCACAAACCAACCTGATAAAGGATTGCCACATTCCCAAGAAGGTGCAGGGATGCAGCTTAACAGTCAGTTGACCTCACTAGAAGGAATACTATTTATCTTGCCCAGGACAGGAAGGTGACAGCCACATGAGCTACCACACTCAACTTAAACTCTTCTGCAGGGCAGCGAAGGTGCAGGCAGGGATGGCAACAGCATCTTACACAAAGGTTGCCAAACATTGCTCATAACTGAGCACAGAATGACTAAGAGCCATGAAAATGGCAAATCAGATCTGGGATGCACCAGGAAAGGTATTTCTAAAGGGAAAAGAGTGAACAGTATGTTCTTCTACAAGTCTGAGGCTTCACTGAATAAAGCTGAGTGCAGCTCCAGTCGTCCGCCTTCAAAAAGGACACAACTCAAAGCAGGTTTGGTGCAAAACGGGGCTAGTAAGATGACACGGTGAACAAAGAGCTTAACTTTACCAAAGACCAACTAGAAAAACTTGGCTTCTTTGGCCCAGAGCAAAGATTTTGTGCTAAAATACAACATTGGCATGACATCAGAGACAAACTGCTCATTAATAAATTCAAACTGGAAATTAGAAGAAGTTAGTGCAGTCACACTAGTGCCTAGGAAGTCAGGTCACTGGATGCTCACCCTTAACAGGTCCCTTCCAGTCCTGTTATACTCTTCAAGCTTTTAGTTGAGATTATTACTTCACTAAACTTCACTTGTTCGAAGCAATGAATCTGTGTCAACCAGAAGGATTTTTTTGGTTCTGTCTTTTGAGCAGTTCAGGGACAGAGGCTAATTTGCTTTCAGAAAACATCACCCAAAATGATTCAACCATTTACAAAAATGATACCAGAGGAAAAAATCAAAACATGAAACTAAAAACTTCAGTTTTACATGAGTTTAGTGCCAACCACCTTTTCTTTCAATAGGTCGATTGTTCGCAGGCCTTTAAAAAAAAATAAAGGGGACCTTGTTATCAAAGATATTCATGATAAGTTTGAAGAATACTCCTGTTTTGGGGTTTTTTTTCTCCCCCCCCCCCCCTTTTTTTTTAATCTGCTGACATTTGGCCATGCTATGGGTGTTCTTTCCCTTGATACCAATTCTTCTCCTTCCTGGGACCAAGGCAGGATGGTAGAGGAAGCCAAATCAAACAAGAAATAATAGCCACAGCATCACGCTAGCATGGAGGAACAGTGTATGACTACATGCTATTAAAGTGTAGGTTTAGCACACCAAAGACAATTTAATAGCCAAAGCCTTCAGAATCAAGCTGCTGACAGTTTCAAACCCAACTAACAATGGGTAGCAGACCAGATTTTAGAACTATAAAACAGCCACAGCTTCCCGCTGAACTCCAAGAGGGGCCTGAGCATACCCAAGAAAGTACTAAGCCTTCCTTGTTTGTGTCCCTTGGTTTCTTTAGCCCCCAAGTAGGTGATGTCCACAGCAGATGGTAGAACGACAACTCCATCAAAGAAAAGGAACATACTGCAGCAACACCTAGAAAGCCTCTGTAAGGGTATGTTAGCTATATTAAAAAGGTACTGCCCTAGATCTGGTAATGGAACACTATTAAACAACTTAATAAACAAATATTTGTGTTGACTGACCTACCTGTCCCTTTCAAGTCAAGCAACTTCTTTCATCTTAATAGCTTTTCTGCTTAACAGTGCTGAAATGACTAAATGAGGCACTCTGCACGCTGCATGTGTACAGGAAACCTTCATATGTTCCCTACGCTGCCAGAGAAGAAAAGCAATAAACCCATAGGACCCTTAGTCTGACTTCGAGTGTTTAAAACAAACATAACCCTACTGCCACAGTGACAACCAAGAACACACAGTCAGGCACATGCCTGGAGCCTTTTGCCAAATACTTCAGAATGAAGTTTGACTTGGGAGGCTCCTTTAAACACCTACGTACTGCATTACAAGAATTAGGGCTGCGTGCAACAACTAACTCAACACTGAGCACCATACCTGTGCACATCAGGGAAGACTCACCCCAAATGCCAGGGCTGCCTCTCCTGCATGCTTGGGGGAACGCAAGACACTTCCAAACCATGCTCTGGTGACCTTGAGGGACACAAGGGATTTCTCACAGCAGAGGCAGGAGCTACGCCAGAAGCTCACCTAGCAGCGTCGAGGCTGCCTCCACGGCACCATTGTAGATCTCCGTACTATGAGAAGGCAGCACCATCTCCCACAGGCCCTGAGCATAGTTGATGACCTGAAAGTAGCCACAGGTGGACAGTGCCCACCACACGGACCAGCAGAGCATGGTCCGGGAGGAGTAGCACTGTAGGAAGTCCTGCCAGAGATCTTTGAGCACCTTTACGATGTCTACTTTCTGCTCCTGCATAGATTGGAGAAGGAAGGGGAAAGAAATGTTAGTCTTTGTTTATAAACACTTCACACTGCTCCAGCAAATTGCTCCTTTCAAGCAGTCTGATCACTGGTGAGTGACGGTACCACTCTCGGACACAAACCTCCACAGAGTAATGAATAAAAAGCTTCCCCATCTCAGCAGCTGGTCTCTCTGCCCTAACAAGGGTTGTCCGCTTACCTGCGGAGGAAGGGTTCAGTCCCCAGCACGCCTCAACCTCTGGCTCTCTCAAGCAGAGAGCAGTAACTGCTAGATGTTAGAAGTACTATGTGAGCAACTGAAGGGTACCAGAGAGAAGAAACACAGGAGAATAGGACACAATATCAACTTTGACAAAACAGGATCAGGAGGCAGACATTCAAATCATAAAGGCAAAAGCATCACTTTTAAGTCCTGATCCAAATTCAACCAAATTTGGTAGCATAGAGAACATGAAAGCCACCAGATGAGTGTATTTCCCCACAAGTAAGTTGATTTTCTTTAGTACTAGCATTCAGGGATTATAAATATTCAAAAAGCAATCTCATTACACCACGCTCTACCCTGTTAATGTTCACCAAGGCTCTGAGAGGGTGAGAGATGTTGCCTGGGGATCTGAAGAGAAACAGAAGCTACTTCCGCCAGACATGGCTATCGCAAATAGCAGCTCCTGTATACGCAAGTGCTCTGACAAATGGCATGAGAGAAAAATGAAGCTTTCCCCTCCAAATCTTTCTAGAAAGAGCACAAAAGAGGTCAGACCCATGAAGTGGTTTGAAAAAAGTTTGAAAATAGATCAGTTCTAGCAACAGGGGATGACAACAAACAAAAATTGCTTTTTACATACAGGCTCTTACAGTTCTTTTCCTAACCACCTTATGCCAACCACAGCAGAGGAAACAAGCATGTCTTTGCTTTGTAGACAGAGCTGCTGATTCCATTTGCTTCATGCACACATGTACAGAGTCTTTGTAGACAGGCAAGACCCTTCTTGTGCAAGTCAGAGCAGCAGTTACTTCATGTGAGACTGGGCAGAGCCCCCAAGGCCCACGCAGCATCTCTAGCCCCCATGAACTTGGATTCCCTGCAGGGAAACATACAGGACTGTCACAGGACTAAGCTAGTGCATGTTGTGCTGTCGCATGCCCAGTTTTGGAGCAATTTCCAGGCAGCAACAGCAATTTTAGGCTCTTGGCAGTACACCCTTTCCCAGGGGGAACTGTGCAGTGTATGCCTGGGAAAGATTATTCTCCATGAGCAATAAAAATCATTTTAAGGTGTTTCTACTAAAACCCCCAGAGACCATGGCCTAACTCTGTCCTGAACTCCCCTTTTTCCACCCCTCAAAGTGTCACTGATTTCTAAGCACCTTTATTAAACACACATAGTCCCGTTGGTGCTTTGCCAATAGCAAAACACTTGCTCTGCATGTGGATGCCGTGCCTCCAAAGCCCAACAGAACAACTTGGGAAGAGGTCAGCTTGTGGCCATGTGACTTTAGGAATGCAACTCCCACACAGAAGTTTTCACTGGAACCTCAAGTTCAGGTGCAGGAAAAGCAGGGAAGGGAACTATCATGTATGCTACAAAAACTGATTTGGTACATTCAACTCAAGCATGTGCCTGATAAGCCAGAAAGGCTTATCCGCCCTCCCGCTACCTGGCAGTGCTTCTTCAGTACCATTATTCATACAGCCATTCATTTATGTTCATGCAATATGGTTGCAGTTACCTTAGTAAGAAGGACTACCATCACGTGGCAATGCTTCTCAGCTTTTAGCACCTGGTATAACCGAACTCTGGAGAGTTATGCAAGCATACTTGCTTTTTTAAAAAAATTTTCACCATTAGTTTGGAACCACCCTTGCTCTCACAGGATGGGAGTAAGATAAACAAAAGGGATGGATAAGTTATATTAATATATCTTAGTCATTATTGGCACAGAATTTTTCTCGTTTAAGAAATACCCTTCAGGATGCAAGTATAACATGGTTAAAAATACTTTTGCTCACACAAGCTTGTGCTGCATGGGGCAGGATTAGGTCCCTGGAATGTTAATACCTTTAATTCGCAGTTGTAGCTGGAAGAAGCTGAAAGCAGCCCTGGACGCCGCCTCTCCGGACCCAGTTAACCGGGGCTTACTTGCTAACTGAAATACCCATTAGCCGACTAAACCAACAGCCGCGCTTACCTGCTGGCTTGTTCTCAGAACGAGCACAACCTCCTCCTGACTGAGGAGCAAGGCTGACCTCCCCGCAGGACCCTGAATCCCCCTGCTGTGACAGGCTCTCCGTAGGCGTGCATTGCCCGGAACAGCATGGCAGAGACCTGCCCGGCAGGCAACTACGCACACGCATCAGGCCTCAAAACTGGAGGCTGCTCGCTCATCACCTTGTGGGACCCAACACATCCAACCACCAAACAAGGGCACCTGCATGCTTGTTTCCATACAAGTGACTTTGTTAGAGGTTACGTAGCCCACAAGAGCCACAAGTCAGGGCACCACCTTGGTGCTCTCATGGGTTGCATTAGGCTGTTATTATGCAGACATATTTCCTGCAATTTATCTGTATTCTGTCCAGCTATAACTAATCAATGTCAGCCTGTAAGTGCTCTCAAGGATGTCCTGGTTTCAGCTGGGATAGAGTTAATTTTCTTTCTAGTAGCTGGTATAATGTTTTGGGTTCAGTATGAGAAGACTGTTGATAACACACTGATGTTTTCAGTTGTTGCTAAGTAGCATTTAGACTAAAACAAGGATTTTTCAGCTTCTCATGCCCAGCCAGCAAGAAGGCTGGAGGGGCACAAGAAGTTGGGAGGGGACACAGCCAGGGCAGCTGACCCAAACTGGCCAAAGGAATATGTCATACCATGAGATGTCATGCCCAGTATTTATATACTGGGAGGAGTTGCCCTGGGGGGGATTGCCGCCTGGGGACTAACTGGTCATCGGTCAGCAAGTGGTGAGCAATTACATTGTGCATCACTTGTTTTGTATATTCCAATCCTTTTATTAATATTATTGTCATTTTATTATTGTTATTATTATCATTATTAGTTTCTTCCTTTCTGTTTTATCAAACTGTTCTTATCTCAACCCACAAGCTTTACCTTCCTTCCCCCCCCACTCCAGATTCTCTCCCCCATCCCACCAGGTGGGGGGCAGTGAGTGAGCAGCTGTGTGGTGCTTAGTTACCAGCTGTGGTTAAACCACAACAAAGAACTACTGCAGTTTCCTTCCAGGATCATAAGATAAAACCCTATTACTACACAGCTTATTGTTGCACAGCTTACGTAACAGTTGAAGCAACAAGTTTTTTTCAAAATGTGAGTGCAGGAAGATTTTCCTCTTTTCTGCGAGTCACGGCGTGCATCCAGAAGCACGCACAAAATTTGGATACGTACACAATTTTTAGTACCCCAGAGATGTCCCTTGCTTTCTACTGTTGAATGGCAATTTGATGCCCAGAGAATTTTAATCACAGCCTTGTGAGACACACAGAATAACTTCAGAAAAAACTAAGGAGCAGCCTGCCATGCTCAATCAGCAAAAGGAAGCCAGGAATAAATTTTCCTGTGCCATGAATAAGGAAGCTGGATAAGCAAAGGGATACTTTTTGCTGTTGGAAATTACACCTCTACTGCTGTGTACATATATGCACGCACACATATATACACGTACGCATGCAGGACAACCACATCAGTATTGCGTTCTCTACTTACGTAAACCCAGGGCACAACTCACCTGTTTCTCTGCTGAATGACCCTCCTCGTTTAAGGGAACTTTTGTCTCATCTTCCCAGCCAGGTGTCCTCTGCACATTGGGATGATCTTGGACAGCCGACCCATTTTTACAGTCCATGACCTTCATTTCCCAACTGAGCTGCTGGCTCGAGACGTGGTGAAAGAAGAAGCTTTTTTGTGGCATTGGCAGGAACCAGGCTGTGCCGAAGGCAACGGAGATGCTGGTTAAGGAGATAACGTTCAAGCTGAAGAGGGACCACCCTGCCACCGACACAAGGACCTGCCCGGACACCGAGCCCACCGTGTAGCCCACCAGCGTGGCGCTCCGGCAGTAGCTGGTGACCTGCTGGTACAGGTTGACATCAACGACGCTGTAGATGTAGGAGTAATAGGCGATGTCAGTGGCGGTCCCCATCCCGTAGAAGAACTCGAGGAACTGGATGGCCCAGAGCCCCTGGGCGTACAGCAGCATGAACCAGGTGATGATGAGGCTCAGGCCCTGCAGCAGGACCACGGGCTTGTACCGCAGGTAGTCCGTGGCCAGGAACACCGGGAACAGCAGTGCCAGGTAGGAGTAAGTCCACACGGGGTAAATCTCGTTGAACACCTAGGTGGGGGGGAAAAGACGGCGGTGACCCCCAGCACCCACGTACTGCAAGGAAACCGCAACCCCCCAGGCGGGGGTGCGAGGTGCCCGGGGCCGCGGTACCTGGCTCTCGGAGAGGTTTTTGTACGGCCCCAGCAGGTACCGGGTGAGGAAGGGCTCCGAGGGCCGCACGCTGCAGAAGAAGCCGTAAGCGCAGAGCAGCGCCGTGGGCAGCGCCCAGCAGCATCTGCCCCCGCCGCCGCCGGCGGTGGCGGTGGCGGCGGCCCGGGCGGAGCGCCCCGGCGGCCGGCGCCCCCGCGGCCCCGCCATGCCGGGCAGGGCCGGGGACCGGGCTGGACGCGCTCCCGGGGCCGGCCGGGCCGGTGGGGGGACGGTGGCGGCCGGTGGCGGCTGCGGTCCCGTCCCCGGTGACCTCCTCCCTCACGAAAGGCGGCTCCGCCCGCGGCGCTGCTGCCGAGAGACCATTCGCCGGCGCGCGGAAAGCGGCGCTGCGCGCTGCCCTCTGATTGGGCGAGACAGCCTCCTCCCGGCAAGACCCGGCCAATGGGGAGCGGAGGGTGGGACGGCTGCGGCGGGAGGGGAGCACGTGTGCGCGGAGGGAAGGGCGGGCGGGAGCGGCGCTACCGGCCCGGCGTGAGGAGGGACACGCACACGGGCGTGTGAGGGAGACCTGGGAAACGGGGCCCACCCTCGAGTTTGAGCGCTGCCTCCCTTACCTGAGCGGCCTAAGCGGGAGGCAGCACGTTTTCTGGGTTACGGTACGCGTTCAGAACGGACCGCGGGGAACAAGGCTGACAGCCCTCTTGCGTGGGCGCCGAAGGAAAACACGCGGCGTGGCAGCGTTCCCGTCACTGCTGAGGTGTCCTCCACCCCCCGCCCCAAATTCCTCATCTCCCCCTTCCCCCGAGGGACGGGTACAAGCCTTTCCTGAAGACCATCTCGACCGGGAGGGAGATCGTGTACCTGCTGCGCCGCCCTTGTTCGTTCTCTGCCGGCCCAAACGCGTTCAGCTCCTGCCCTCTGCCGCTGTCCTTCCCTTTAGCCAGGTAACAGCTGGAACCACTTCTGGGGTTTAATAAAAGCTGCACCTTGGTGGCCAGCTAGAAGAAATATTAGACAAGAGGGGAAAAGAAAACTATCACATTCAGAGAAATTATCTAAAGCTTCACCCAGGACTACTATTCTTAAAGCTTCGCCAATCCTTCTCTAAACTATTTGCTGTTCTGCTACTCAATCTATCCCACGCTGTCTTTCTACCTCCCTGCTTTGCCTTTCCCTGTGCTCCACTCCCTTGATCTCTACCACATTGCTACTGCTGCTAGGGCTTCCTACTCTATACCTACAGTTCATTCTCCAAATTGGCTGATGCCATAGAAATATCACACCAGGGTTCAGGCCTCCCACCTGGGCAATTGCTTATCCTGCTTCCGAGCTGGGGTCAATGCTCAAGGAAGCAAAATAAAAGCCCTCAGAAGGCATCTGGCTATACACAGCTGAGTGGAAAAGAACAGGTTCCTCGTAGCCCCGGAACAGATTCCTTGAGCTGCAGAATTTTATTACTATCTCCATGTTCATAACTTAATAAACAGAGCTACAAAAGGGTTTAGGGCCATGAGATTACTCAGCCCTATGTAAAATACAGCTAAACATTTTGGTCCAGTATCATCTGGCATCAGTGGTTTGCTGCTTTCTGGCTATCTTCTGGGTCTAGCAAAATGTCCTTTCAGTTGTTCTCAGGCCGCTGCTCCTCAGCATCTCCATATACTCTTTTGTTTGCAGGTGTATTAGAAAAAAAGAAGAAAAAAAGATGACAGTTGCCATTTCAACACACTTCAGCTTGAAGCAAAACTCTAAATAGAAAGAAGCAGCTCCCGTTAATACTGGCATCCATCTCAGCCATTTGCGAGGAAATGCTGATCTCTTAAAATAGCATGGTTAGAGCGAATGAGCTCTTAGCAGCCCCTCTGTTCTGCTGGCATGTGGCTCAGTAGCAGGTAATAAAAGGATATGGCCTGCTAGCATGAGGTGTAGTGCATCTTACTGATCTGGGTCTGCGCTTCACGCTGAGCAGAGGTGGGAGGAAAGAGTAAAACCTTGGAGTTCCCATGGCGAGCCCTGCCTAGGGGCAGCAGTTCCCACAACTTCCAGGCTGCTCAAAGGATCTGATGGATGGCCTCAGTCCTTTCCAAAACAGCATTCCCTAGAGTTGTGCCACTGGAGCTCAACTGCTGTTTCCAGGGGATTGGCTGGGGTAGAAGGAGTTACGTCAGCTCAACCCGTTTCCTTGAAGCGATACACAAGTCAGTCAGTCAGGCAACTTGGATCTCTCCTCCAAAAACTGCGTAAGAAAAAGAACCTGCAAAGTTTTGATTTAAGTACTCCAGGTTTTCTCAGGGTTTCTTCTGTTCTCAAAAGAACTCACCTGATTTTGTTTTCACAGAATATTTTCAGCCTTTGGAAACAAGGTAAAATTTTATTCCCTGAGTTTCGACTTCTGTCTTTCCTTCCCTAGCCTTCCTCCTCATTTTCTCTCTCTGTCTCACCACTCTACTAGAAAAAGTAAGGTAAGGTTAAAGGTATTTGACAGTAAAGAAAAACCTCAAAACTTGCAATATTTTTTTCCAAGATGGAAGACATAAGCTCTGAAAAGTAGGGTTTCTCATACTTTCTTTCCTTAATCTTACCTGCTCCCTTCCTTTCTCAACAAGCAGACACCTTTTCCAGTGGAAAAAAAGATTAATAGGAAGTTTAAAAATAAAGAAATAGGAATGGGGAAAAATTCCTACCCTTCAACTGTAATTTTTTAAATTCCAAAACCAAAATAACCTCACAATTTATGTTAGCATTAAACAATGACTGGTTTCATCCCAAAGCAAAGTGTTTGTTCATTTCTAGCTTCCCAGACAGGTGACGTGAAGAGTGTTTTGAAAATCACTACATTCCACGCAGGATGAAACCATTTTCCAGAGAAAATCATTCTCTTACCAGAAAGATTTGACCAATTTGAGTGATTGTTCGTATTCTGAACACTTCCAGATAAATAATATTATGTAGAAGTAGTTATAAAATCTTTCATAACACTCAGTGCAAGTCTGCTAGAGAGGTTCCACCTGCACATGTATGATCTGAACTGAGTGATAGTTGCAGCATGGATGCACTGTGTGATGGCTGCCCTTTACAGACGCAACTCCGGCTTCTACATCTCCTGAACATTTCCCAGTGAGTAACGTTTTATACAACGACATAGCTTATGCAGTAGTGTTGGACAAAACCCTTCTGTGCTGGTTACTCGACCACTCAGAACTGCCTTCAGAGCGTATGAGTTTCCTCAACCAACCTCTTTATCAGGAGCCTCGCCTTCATAAAACTCAGGGCTGTTGTACACTAGAAGGCTCTCTTGCTGGCCAGGGGACATGCTGGCTGTGTTTTCCTGCTCCTCTGTTGCACAAGGGAAGCTTGAAACCTGTCTGTTCTTGCCCAGAACTAATTTTCAGATCAATCTCAGAAACTGCAGCTGGCACTTTGGAAGAAAAGGATCACACCAAGGTCTTCAGCAGGGCACTGTTACTGCTTTCCTTAGTGTAATGACTAAGAATCCCTTTTGGTCTGAATCTAGGGTGGAATCACCCCTAGAGGATGCTTGATTCAGCATGAGATCCAAGCAACTCATCTAAATGCACACATCAGCCTCAGAGTCAGCAACGTTTTAAGGTCACATCTTATGCACACCATAAACTCTGACAGGTTTCACTCAAAAATGCACCAGAGGTGAGTATTGCTAACCAGTTCTGGCCTGCAGTTAATTGTGGAGGAATTTATATATGTGCAAGAAGAGTTCTCTTAAAGCCTTACTAAGTTGTTTGGAGAAAAGCTTCTGTAAGTTAAAAACTTTCTGCACTCTTATGAAGCCGTTCTTCAGAGCGTTCTCTCAGTATGTGAGAGCACCAAGACGTTACAAATACCTCAGAAACTCTCCAGAAGGAGGGAGTAAAACAGATTTGTCTTTTGCTGACCATGGAGGGAACAAAGGCACATAAATGGGAGAAAAGGCAGCAACTGATTTCTTTGTTTTGGTGATTTTGGCCATTATTATTAATTTGGGGGAAGTAGACTATTAACTAGTATATATGTTGGAATGAAACAAAGTAGTGAGAACAAAAAAACCCAAATTATTTCTGAAATGAAGCATGATTAGTTTAGAACAAAGCCTACAGATTGTAGCTATCTGTAAGAACAGAAGACTGGATACAGCCTTGAAGGTCTGTGTCTTCTAGTTTCCCCTCCCCTGAGTGATCCTTAGATAATCTGGGGACTCTGAACAGGAGACTTACAAATATTCTGCAGCCATGAAGGGTTAATTTAAAAGCTCTGGCATTGATTACTTTATTCAGATAGTATGCCTTCATTTCTGTTACTTCCTATTCTCCAAGGGTTTGTTAGTTCCAGACTTTTAAGATGTCACATGTTGAGTAAATATGAGCCCAAATTCAAGAGGATAGCCCAGTCCTGCAAGCATAGAGCATGTGTTTCCCTGGCACCAAAACCAATGGAACAAGGCAATTTCACTGGAGGGAATAATACAGTGTTTTCCCGTATCAGGACCTCAAATACTAAATTACAGTTTTTTAAAAAAGCCTTAAGAAAGACAACAGAATTGACTCAGCTTCTTGATCTCTTCTTCTTAATTCCTTTAAAATTCCTTCCCCTCTTCGAAAGATAAAGATACATAAATTCTGCTAGGATATTCTCTGAATGCCACAACTTTTTTGGAGCCATTCCGGAGCCATTCCGGCTTTTTGAGAGCAAGAAAACTCTCAGGGTTATGTTGTAATTTTGTATTTTAGAGAGGTGAAGGGAGGGTTAGCAGTCATTGTCATAAATATATTGCTATAATCGGATCAATTGTCCTTGCCCTGTAAGAAAAGGTCCCTTGCTAAAAGAATGCAACAGCTCTTCTCTGTAGCACAGACAGAGCATATTTTCTGCTTCTGTCTTACTATACACAATCTGGAAGTCCAAGATGTTTTGGTACTCTAGTTCAACATAAATTCATCTTTTTAATTTTTCTGAAACTTCACTGTTTTTACCTATAGTTCATGCCTTGATGTCCACACATTCCACCATGCACCTCCTCCAGCACTGCCTTCATCACCTCTAGTTCCATACGTACTAGATCTTGCATTCAACAAGACCAGTAAACCAAATGTGTCCTGAAACCTGTGCATGGGGTGGAAAAAAAGCAGCACTGCAGTTTATTGGAACACAGCTGATACAGAAGCCGGTGCAAAATCCAAGCTATCATAACCTGCAGAAGCTTTAGAAGAAACCACAGCCATCTCTCCGAAGTATAGGAGTCTTTAGGAGGCAGGTTGCTACTGAAAGTCTCTGGCAGAAAACTTCCCTTATGCCCTGCACACCACAGCAGGCTCTGCATTGGACACAACGCAGGCTGAAGCACACAGCTGTTGGAAATAAGGCATTTATGGCTGAATTTGTGGAATCACTTGCCACAGGATAACAGATTATCTCTTGGTCTAAGATGGATCACGTTGTACAGCACTATACACTTGCATCATGGACATAACATTTTAAAAACGTTTTGCAGTCAGCTGCATGGGAAAAAATGGAAAAGTCACTTAAGTCTGCTACAAATGGGGACACTGGTGGACAAATTTTCACGGCAAGTGCTAAAAGAGGGTGCAATAGTAGTGTTACAAAGAAAAGCAAGCAGTGGATCAAGTAGACTTAGAAGAAACATACCCCGTACTTTTATAAAGTGCATAGGTCAGTCTGAATTACTTGATGCTTTTAGATATATCTAGGTCACAGTGGGCTTAACATAGTATTGCTGCCATGAGGAATGGTGTTACAGATGTGCCCAGGAACCCTGAGAATGATCCCATGGCCTGTTTTGGAGAGTGCTGTACGTTCAAGAAGATGGAGTCCCTACCTGGATGAGCTTATTGTAATTGAAGCATGATGCAATTACTGGGTGTAACAGCTAAAGGGAGAATGGGGCACAGTAATGATAGGAAATTGTAGGTGGATAAACTGGTTATGATGTATGGCTAGCATGAATAAATGTAACAAAACAAAATATAGGAGCAAGAGCAAGAAGAGGAATATTTAACGCTGATTAAGTGGAATGACTGACTCATACAAAACGACAGTTGGTCACCCCAGGACAGTGTTGCATTCTCATTTCTATGGTGCTAAATAGTAACATATTAATAAACAGTCTTCCCTAGCACATACATGGGCATGGGCACAGCCTTTACATTTCCTCCCTCAGGTATGTGTCCAAAGAATCTTTTCCCATCATGAAAGATACCTCACGAGCATCAGTGCTTGTGAAGTTGCAAGCCCTCTTTTTGCTCCTTAGCACAGTCCTAAAATTCTGATCAACCCATCAGTGTCCATGGTCATTTCAAGGGGTGCTGGAAGCTGCTCAAAAGGTTGGTAATTTATCTGGAGTCCTGACCAGATTCCCACTTCATGCTTTTTCTGTAGAGTTCTCCTGGCACTTCACAAGGGCATACTTTTGCCATGCATGCTCGCTGATGTCTCTAATGTGCGATGTGTCCCAAAACCCAGGTTCACCTTTGCATCTATGTTGTTGCACAGCTCAGGAGGTTTCTGAGAGAGTGAACACAAAACCATGATCTGCACTGACTTTAGTCCATGGGTAATATGCAGCATTATACCTCTATTATGCTTTGCTATGCCAGTGGCATGGAAGGAACCACCCAGTTTGCAGACTCCTGGAAACCTTGGTAAAGGAGAGCTGGCTCAGCTTCAGTCCAGCTACCCCTGCAGTACAGGCATTACGGTCAGAACTACCAGCAGAAAAACTGGCAAAAATGGAGGTTACATCTACTCTATAAACAAGAGGTGTGCTTATTGATTCATGTAAGCCTGCCTGAATCAGCTTTAGACTTTACAGGGCACTCTGTACAATACAAACACTGGACTAATGCATCAGGGTCTGAAGCAACTGCTGGGGTGCTGGTGTCATTAAACTACTTTAGAGCTGCTCACTGCTCAGCTGTGCCCATGCCCATGCCCAACTGTCTGGTGTACTTCCACCTCCCTTCCAATCCAAGCGCAGACGCAACCAGTTTCACTTCTGTGTGAAGCAGCACAGCCACCACCTCTAGAAAGCAAAAGGAAATAGTGGCACTTAGTGAATAGAGCGTAAGGCTTCATACACAGCCATCCACATGCTATTGCCAGCTGCAGATGGTCAGCTTTGGGCACACCTTTATGGAAGCTGGAATGAGCACTAGAGGGCAGCAACTCCGTTATAACGCTGTTTGAGTCCGGACGCAGTTGACTTTGGACCTTTGGATCAAAAGGCCAGCATGAAGGCATCCACACAGATTTGTGAGTGAAGAAATTATTGGCCATATGGGAGTAGTCTGAACTCTGGCACCACATTTCTCCCTCAGTTCAAAAGAACTTGTGTTTGCTAACCTTCATGCTGTGATATGCATCTTTATTTTTAGTTTGAGAAAACTGCAGGAATTCTTGCTTTCCTTGTGTATTTTGCAAACAATTTCCATGTACACAGGATTTCATTCCAGTGTGTAAAAGATTGTGCAAGACTGACTGTAGCCTTGGCACATTCAATCTAAGCTGGCTGCTTCATAAAACTGATAGAAGTTCTTTGTTTTGCAGTCATCTGTGGGCTCACTGAACATCACTTACCTTTGGTTTGGCAGATCCGGTACAGATGTTTTCACATCTTCCTTGATGTAAACATGGACCAAGAATTTGCCCCCCCCCCCCCCCCCCCCCCCCATCTGCATTTGGAAATACTGTGTGTACCTGGTCTGGTTGGGATAGTTAAATTTTCTTCATAGCAGCCTGTATAGCATTGTGCTTTAGATTTGTGACTAAAACAGTGTTGATGACACACCAATGTTTTAGCTGTTGCTGAACAGTGTTTGCACAGCGCCAAGGCCTTTCCTTTCCCCCACCCTGCCCCACCAGTGTATAGGGCTGGGGGTGCACAAGAGGCTGGGAGAGGACACAGCTGGGACAGCTGACCCAAAGGATATCCCAGACCATATGAGCTCAGCAAGAAGAGCAGGGGGAAAGGAGGAGGAAGAAGGGGGGATGTTCAGACTTACAGTGTTTGTCTTCCCAAGTAACTGTTAGGTATGCCGAGGCCCTGCTTGCCAGGAACTGGCTGAACACCTGCCTCCTGCTGGAAAGGAGTGAATTAATTCCTTATTTTGCTTTGCTTGCATGTGCAGCTTTGCTTCACTTACTAAACCGTGTTTATACCAACCCACAAGTTTTTCTTGCTTTTGCCCTTCCAATTCTCTCCCCCAGCCTAATAAGGGGGAGCGAGTGAGCATCTGAGTGGGGCCTTAGCTGCCAGCTGGGGTTAACTCACCACAGTCCTTTTTTGTGTCCAACATGGGGCAAGGGGACTTTGAGATAACATCATCTGATCAGAGCATGCTAGGTAGAATTTATAGCCGGTAAGCTGTTCATTGGCAGGGTCCTGTGCTTGCTTGCCTTACTGTATATTAGAGTCTGGTGCTTGTTAGTGGCTGTTTGGACTTTTGCTGTTTATTGTGGCAGTTATCGTACTCTACTGTGCCAGGGAACATTTTGTTAACAGCAATAGCCACGTGACTGGGCCAGGCACTGCTGCTGTTCCTGTGCTGCTATACTGGACATACAGGAACACCAGTGTTATGGGGTTAATTTTCATTGTAGCAGCCCATGGAGTGTTGTGTTTTGGATTTGTAACTAAAATAATGTTGACAGTACGCAAGTGTGTTAGCTGTTACTGATCAATGTTTGCACAGCATCTTTTCCCCTCTCTGCCCTGCCAGTCAGTAGGCTGGAGGTAAACGAGAGGTTGGAGACAGGACATAACCAGGACAGCTTACCAAAGTCCTATCCATTAGCAAATAGAACCAGAATCTCCAACGTGACTGCATCTGCATCAATTTTACAATTTTGCATTTGTCTAACTTCATATATATGTGTGACTCTATATGAAGAGCTAATTACTTATGTAGAACCTTTAAGATCATTGCCTTCTTAAACATAGTTGAGCACTTACTGCACAAAATCCTGGTTCCACTGAAGTTTGAAAGCATTTATTATGTTTTCTAGGGTAAAACCTGACTCCAAAGTTTACATTTTTTCTTTTTTTTTTTTTTTACTGAATATAGCTTGTACTGCAATTTCATGGCTGTATCAAACAAAAATAAATTAAGCACCATTATAAAATACTAAGAAACTGATCTTTTAAAATGAAACAACTTTTCATACAGTTTCACCATTTCTAGTTAATTCTAATTAGCACTGAAAATTCCCATCAACCTGAAAATTTCACTTTCATGATGCAAAACTGCATTAATTGTTGCCAAAGAGCTACTACTGTCAAGGCAAATATACAAAATAAAATGTAGTTTTTCATGCTACAATATTATCTTTATTTTCCAGTGAAAAATGACAACAGTTTGTGACATAGTAAAAAAGAAAATATTTGTTTAGTTTTTATACTTTTTTCACTCCTATTCTATACCTTCATTTTGAAATGCACGGTCTGTGAGATATAAGAATTGAAAAACTACTGAAACAGCTTGGATAACACCACACAAGGTTCAAAGACAAACTACTTTGAAAAATCCACCCTGCTGAATGTTATCTAGTGTGATAAGTGAAGTTCTGCAATGAAACAATTTACAGAATAAAAGCCAAAAACATTACTGAAAACTTAGCTAAAACTCTGCTGGAATAATGAGTTCATGGACTGTGTATATATTTTCACTAGATGTAGTCATCCTGGGGAAAAAAATAATAATCCATGTATGCTCTATGCACAAGAGTAGTTCCATTGGTGAAAACACTGTCAGAGCTAAATGGTAAAGAACGTGCAGATGTTTCTATTACACAGTTTCATCTAACCCTCCTCCATCACCACCAGTTTGTATTCTCAGTCAACAGCTACAGTTCTCAATGGCTTCCTGTTTGAGGGAGCTCCCTCTCCCCATGGTCTAAACGTTTGTATGGGACTGAGTGTCGGGAATTCTGGATTCTCACTTTGGTTCTACCATTGCCGTTCCACGACTTGCCAGGTTAAATCACTTCCCTTCTTATTTCTGGGACAGAAAGATACTGCTGACTCTCCCTCCTCTTGCCAGGGCACCGAAGATGAACTATGTGAAATCCACAGCATTTCAGGTATGCTCGGTATGTAAGAACCAAATGAATAATGCGAACCCACATTCTCTAAGAAGGGGTTACACATGCCTCAATGCTGGGATGCATTCTACCTTTGTCGCAGTGTAGACGAAAGACGTGGGGGCGAGGCCACCCCTAGCAATAATTTCTTACCAAGGCTTTGCTGGAATGCAGCACCACAGCTCCATATCTGCATTGGTTTTCCCTCTCAGCCCTATGTATGGAGAATATCCACCTGCTGTAGCTTTTTATTCCTCCTCTGTGCTACAGAAGCATTACGAAATGGAGATAATCAGGGCTGAGGATAAAGGCCAGAGTCTCCATCCCTAAGGATTTAGAACTTAGCATTAAGTAAAAAGTAAGACAGAGTACTGGTTAGAATGAAGAAGTTATAATACAAATCAGAAGGGACTGCTATTTCTTCCCAGAGAAAAGAAGCTGTTTTCTAAAGTGTGTATTTGTAGGAATGAAACATCTGCCAGAGAAATCTCTCTCAATTCTTGCTGGCAAAACATTAAGGTCCTTTGAGGAAGCACACATCCAAACTACTAAGTATGATTGTTTTAAGGGTTTTAAAAAAATTGTTGTTCTGCATGACAACTGCTGAAAGGTTAAGTGCTCCCAGACTTGTCAGTCCTTTTCACAGCCAGACCCCCACCAAAATCACAGCCATAGAGTTCTGCCCGCAGGGCAATACCATGATACCATGTTCTTGGAACAATGCGGATAAACCTGGACAGGATGGGTGGGTTAAAGAAATGCTTGACGTGCCCATTGCTGTTTTCATTACCCAAGAAAACCTGCAAATACACAAACACACAATTAATTAAAAGGCAGCACTTTGCCCCCCCAACCCCCCTTTTTTTTATGGTTCTAAGCTGTTGCATTAGCCACCCAGGGTAGATGGACTGGCTCATTTCTGATTTTACATAAGACCACATCCAGTCTCTTCCTAAAATGCTGGGTCAAAGGTAGTTCAGGCCAGCAATACCTGAGTCTGAATGAATTAAACAGCCCGTGTTTTCATCCACACCACAAAATTTGCCATTCTAATTCAGATGGACTGAAAAACAAACTTCCCTTATTTTACCTCTGCTAATAACCCTTGTTGTGTAAGGTGATATGGACAACATCATGAAGTACTGTATCCGCTCTGTGGATATCTGGAGCTCTCCATCTCTGTTACAGCAAAACTGCTCACTAATATTAATTTAACTTATAAAATCAAGGCAGAAATAAAAAAGCTTCAAAGAGGCCCTGGGAAATCCATTGTTCATTCAGATTAAATGTCCTTGTCCATTCAAATTAAATGTCCTCCTTTACAAATAGCGTCAGCTCCTTTTATCACAATGGTGATTCTCTACAGATTTGGTGTTCTTTCCTTCTATTACTGTTAATTACTGTGACCAAAATCAGATGGATATTATGTTATCTGTAGTAACCCCAGCTCCTTAGCCTTTTAAAGTCCTGTGGGAATATCTCCTTGGCTGGGTATTCTGCCTTTGGGCCTTGACTATGCTCAGCATCTAAAACCAAGCAAGGATACAATTGTCTGAGCTGAGGATGATACCTTTGCCACTGAGCTTGAACCATCTGTATAGGATTTCCACTCTAGGCCTTGGTCGCTGTATAGGATAACATAGGTTTTCACAAAGTTTTCAGCAGATACGGACTTGACCCCCTGAGTAGCAATAGCAGTTATCTTCTTAATTGTGAGGAGATCAATTTGCAGCCACTGTTGGTTGTTGTTCAACTATAATTGATAAAAAGAGTTGTCTATTAGCAAACATGTCTATGTCTGTATTCGCTTAAGTGAAAAATCCTATTGAAAGACAGTTAAAACTGCATCAAAATGCATCAAAACTGGATGAAAGAAGTGCAGAAGAGCAAAGCTGAGGCAAAAGTCACAGGCGTTCTTGGTGGCCCATACAATTAACTTCTTTCTGCAGATGGTGTATTTGGTGTCTTACAATTTCCACATTAATTTCCAATACATAATGAAACGTAACACAGATTTTCCTCCACTGTTAAAACGTAATATATAATACTAAATGCTTATACAAAAGAGTAGCTTCCAGTAAATCTCAAGGTGCTTCATAAAGAAATGCAGCTCCATTTTGAAGACACAGAAGCTCACATACCTTGCTGAAGGTCATCCACCCCCAGATCCATTAAGCTGCACTGCCTATAAGCCAACCCAGGAAGGGTTTCTTTAACCCCTTTGAGGCAAATATTCAAGTTATATTTATGTCCTGAAATTAAAAGAGCTATTTCTGCAGGGACATGCTGCAGGCTGTGGCCCAGAGGACACCATTCAACTCTCAAAATATGATTTCATTGCTGTTGCCAGAAGTTCAACAAGTTTTCTACTGGAAGAGTTGAATGGGCTTCTTCCCCAAGGATGGCTAAACAGCTGTGAAGTAACCCTATCATGCTTGGCACTGGACACAGTGTGCCGGAAGCGCATGAGCACACAGGCAGCGCAAATTTATTAACTAGCTGTCTTGCTGTTGTCCCTGTTTTACACTTGTTACCTTGGCTCGCCAGGCATTTATCTTTCCTTTCTGATTGAGACGAGCGAGTGAAGGGTCCCATGTGTTAAACCAGGATGTCTTAACAGACGAGGCTGTTATTTGAGTATTCTTGATCTCTCCATTTTCCATTCCAAGTGGCAAAGAGCAACCTGTTAAGAGAAGCGCCATGTTATCTCCAGTTCATCCAAGTAGCTGTAGCCTAAGCAACAATGTTGGAATTGAGAACACCCATAATTTTAGCTTCATTTAATGTATTAGGTAAAAAAATTGCCATAAAGGAAGCACCAGCACACGACCCATTCTTACCATCTAATTCACAGCCCAGAAGCTCCATGCGAAGAGTAGGCCTGTTGTAGGCCTCGGTTGGGTAGACTCTGATGTACCTAGCAATAATAGGGGGATCAATGATGTTTTCTTTTACCCCATAGGCATCAGAATTACCTTCAAAAATCTATTAAAAAAAAAAAAAAGGAAAAATATCCACGTCATTAATTTAATACAAACACAAGGTTGGATACTGAAAACTTGCTCTGTTACAAAAGTAGTCTTTTTTTTATGCCATTAACACCATCCACTGTGATAGAGAGTGCTCTTGTCGCAACCCCTACGGCACGTACAGACCTTTTGTGCTGGAGAGCTGTCTCCTTTGAAGGTGCTCCACTTCCGTTTGTCTTTGCTGTAAATGATAAAGAACTTCTGGATGTACAAGGACTTTAAAAACTGTTTGGCTCCCTGCGTCTGTATCCCAGTTAAAAGAACTTGTCTCTGAAAGTCCACCTAGGAACAGCAAACAGTGTTTATAAAGCCAATAATGCACAGTGAAATCCGTTTCATTCTTTTGCATCTACACAGTAGCTTTGAGCCCTGCACTTTAAAACCCACAACACTAACACTCTCAGGAGGAATACAAGCAGATGCCAGAGTCTAAATTAATGCGTTCTTTCTAATTTAATTTGTGTATTTATTTGTGTGTGCATTTAATTTCAGAGGCCACTTTACAGTGTTCAGCACAGCACCACAAAGACACCTCAAAAGTATCTGTGTTTCCATGCTAGGCAGAACTCTGCTATCTTCATTCTACAGATAGGCAAAAGGAGTACAGAGAAATTCAAGGCTCACATTTTCATAAGCTGCCTCTAGTTTTGGATACCCAGGCTGAGAAAGGGATACGACATTCTGAAGTGCTGAAAAGCCACCATTTCTGCTGATATCAGATCTAAAAACTTAGCACGTAAAATCAAGTCAACATGATGTTCCTATCAGCAGTGAAGCTCATTCTTCAGGATATGCCCTCCACATCTCTCCATGCTTTACTGCAGTAGCCTCAGCTTCTCACCACCATGCCCCTTATCAAATTCTCTTCCCAACGTTATTTCCAGTTCCACATCAGATCCCCAACCTTCTGCCCCTACTTCACCTCCACTAACTTGCTAGCATGTCAAATGTTAGCAAAACAAATTTAACAGCCACCTGTTGAACTTACACCGCAACACTAATTTGAGTCTGTCTTTTCTCCCAACTGCCAATTTTAATGAGATTTTTAAGAAATCAACTATCTACCCTAAATTTGGGTGCAAATTGGCTACCTGGTGCAAAAGTGATTGGGGTGGAAGAAAAAGGTGAAAGAAGTGGGGTGACTGCTTGAAGCCTTAATTATAAGCTTCATTTCCCTGTGAAGCCACACTGTGCTATGTCAATTTGGATATAGTTTTGTGTGTGTTTGTTTTGGATGCTTCTATCTGAAGCAATGTTTGAGAATATTACACTTCAAATGACTACCCAACAAACATACATAAATATAAATAGGTACTTTTAGGTAGATGGAGGAAAAAAGAAGTAATGGAAAGAATGAGTCAATTTGTCTAGAAAACAGTTACAGTCTAAATTGTGAGGGCAACTGTCCAGTCAATGGGCCTCTATAACAGTAGAGACTGGGTTACTCCAGGGGAGGTGGACAGTTTATGGTATCACCAGTCAAGCTTGCTGCATCTTTTCAGTTTTTTGCCAGGAGACTTCTCAGCAAGAACAAGAGCAGCTTGACATTTTAAAACAAGTTGCAGGAAGATCACAACACAGGATTGTATGGCCATACCCAGACTCAATGATGGTCAAGCACATGTACCAACCATACCTGAATCCAAGGGAGTTCTTCTTTTTCCATTGTAGTGCTCCAAGCATTGTATGTTCCAGAATTGTTTAATCGGGCTAACTTAGGTTCCCAATAGTCTACACGGAAAACATGAATAAAGCAAGAATTTAAAGAGAATTGCTGAAAAAGAACAGAGGCTGTAACTAGCCACTGATGTTGAGTGCTTCAGTTCTTTTCCAAACTCAACCAATAGACTCTAAAACCATAATCTAGGACAATTTGGACATGGTCAGCAACTGAAAGTCAGCTGTCACCCTGCAAAGTTTTACAGTTGGCAGAATGACTTTAAAAATAACAGCCTGTTATGTAATGTACTGTCTACTGATTTGGAACTAGGGTCTAGAGTTTGCTAAACAAGTTTTGGCCACCAGCGGGGTCAGACAAAATGTGCTCTACATTCATGGTAGAAAGCTTCCCTCTGTATAAGGAGGTTTCCATGTTAACAACTGATATGAAATATATATGCCAACACACCTTTCAAGCCTTCATAACACTGTGGTGGGAAATGAAGAAAGAAAATTAAATCCACATAAAAATCAGTTTTCCAAAATAAGTAATTTATTTATTATTTCAAGGGAAAGGATGTGTGATCCTGCATGTGCGTAACCTGTATACCTTGATTTGCCACTGTCCATGTAAAATTCTATCAATTTCTCTGTCAAATGATCCTACTTTTATACCAGGAATAAACTTGATAAATTAAAGACTCTGTCATTGCTCTGGATGCTAGGTTCCCAAATCTTTCATAACAGATACACTTTGTCCATTCACATCTCATACCACATGCAAATCTCAAAATCTTTTTGAACACTTGCTGTTGATCTTCAAGCAGGGTACCCAAAGGACAAAAAGATAAAGCTGGATTTGTTCCAGGTCAGCCAGCAGGCCATGGACAGAGGACTCCCAGACTCTCAGGCTTGTGATACTGACAGGAGGCCTGTGACACTGTTAAAATACAGTAATGAGGGCTACCTAGTACAGCTCAGAGTCTTTGCTTGCATCACTGGAGAGCTTTTTAACCTGCCAGTTGAATCACTGCTGAACTGATCTTGTATGACATATCAAGAGATGCCAAAAGGATATGGAACTGCAATACTTCGTTGGGATACTCAGGAGCATGCCTGGACCTTTTCAAGTATTAACTCACCTATATGATGTGAAGCGTCGATTTGTGAATCGAGTATAACTCCACTTGCTAGACCCATTGGAATCCTGCACTCTAAAGAGAGCAAAGTAAGTTTGTTGTTAAAGAAAAGCAGGGATATTCCAATATATATTCTGGTGGAATCTTCTGAGACAACATCATTCCGAACAATTCTTAGTAATACTGTAACATCATCCCTCTCTCCCCAGAGAAGGCCAAGTTAATCTCTGCAATTTCTCTCAGCAGATTGATCCACTGGTCACTGTGAGGAAACCTCAAATTCAAGCTAGTATGCTAAAGGAATAAAAGTAGTATGCTAAGTAATTCAAAGCTAATATGCTAGAGGCTAAACATTTTTTCTTCTAGAATAAGTTTACAGTAACCACTTCACCCCCTCCTTGAAAGCCCAGAGAATCTGCTTTGGGTTTTTGAAGGACAATCTCCCAAATTTATTTTTAGTGATCCTGAAAGGGTGGAGATGACTTTACAGCTTGACACCCCCAGCCACAAAACACCTTAGTTCAGTACCTTTTTCTATAACCAAATAGGATGCCTGCATTCCTGCTTGCTGATATTCCGCCACTTCAGTGTCTAAAAGCCACCAGCCAGGTCTCTGTGGTTTCATTTCAATTGTTCTAAATGAGCCTTGGAAAAAACCAGAGAAGTCTATCAGAAACATTAGCATTATAAGGTTGATGTTAGCGAGGCTGCACGTTAAACCAAAGATCATCCTATCAGAAAAATTAAATAACCTGCTACACATTACAGAGAGCAATACTACCACCATCTCAATTGTTTTTTTCTTAGCAAGTGTCAGCTGGACACCAAGATTGGAATTAAGTGACCAGGTCAAAACCTAACCTTTGCTCCTGATGCAAAGTATAAAACCTTGGATGCCTGTTTGTAACAGCAGATATCTGCACATTAAGTACAGTGCTGAGCCATCTAATGAACAACGCTATTAAGTTTATTACATAATGTAGGGATGTTAATTCTGTGGTGCTGATGATTACCCCCACTGCCCCAGGGTGTTGTTCAAGTAATGTAAAGAATGGATGTAAAGAAGCCAAAAGTAGATGTAGGAGAATCAGATGTATGGACTCTCCCCTCACGTTCTGCCTGCCCCAGGAGGGCCAAGGATTGAGCAGGAAGCAGACATGGTTTAGGCTGTTTGCTGCACTTGTTGCTGCACTTCATTGCTTTTCTTATATTCCTAGTTAGTGCAGAAGTGACAATTCTGGTTCCCATTTAAACAAAAACATACATAGATATCAGAGAAAAACATCACCTTAAAAAGCTTAAATAGTGATTGAACCACCTAATGTTCACTAAAACTCATATTACTCCAAGCCAATCCCATTATTTTCATCTCCTGGTTTCCTGCTTTTTTGTGTGTCGGTGGTGGTTGGTTTTGGGGTTTTTTTGACACTTGTAGCTGGCAATACAGTCTTCATAAGTCCTGTTATTGCACACGCACACTGCTGACAGTGATGGGCAGAGGAGCATATCCTGTGGCCTAATGAATGCTTTTAGCCTACTTCCTTTCTTCCTGGACATAAGAATTCTCCTAGGCTCACATTTGTTCTTTCTCTTCTGTATCACACTCATCTTGACATTATAAAAATAGACCCTCATTATATTCAGCCAGATAGCAATAGCCTTTCCCAGCAAACATCAGTGAGTGGTATTGAAGCCTGGGGACACATGGAGAGGATGGCTGCGCTATTATACGTTTGTCACTTGACGAGGAATTGGTGGCTGACACTATCCTACTGACTTCCTTTTTCCAATACTGACCTTTACTGCTGAGCACTTTCCAAATACAAGCCCAGCACTATGACCTACTTTGCAGATAGGAAAAGAGAGATGCAATAAAGGAGAGAAACCCACACATGCTCACATATCTGGTGAGTGGCAAGGAGCATGCAAAACAGCAGGTAGTGCTGCAGACCGTACTACTAGTCATTTTCCATATATACCCGTTCTCGTCTGAGAGGAAGACATTTGTTCAAGCACTTAAGTTTTGTCTGTAACTTTACTCATATTTCCAGTTTTAAAGGACAACAACGTTATCTTTATTTCACCCCTCCCACAGTGTTAAGTGAGGTGCAAAGGGATGATTTTCCTTCTGACCATCATAGGCAAATGAACTGTTAGCGCTCTCAAACTCTTTCTTACTGTGCCCAAAGCCAACTTCTGTTCACCTTTACATTGGTATGATGACAGACTGCAACAATCACCCCTTAGAACTTACTCTACTCTTACACTTACCTGGAAGGAGTGTGTATGTACCAAGCTGATGGTTTGGCTCTCCTTGTTCTATGAAGGTCTGTCCATGAAAATGAACAACGGTAACATCTTTTGGCCCACCCATATTCAGCAAATGCCATCGGACCAGTTCACCTTCATACATCCTCAAGCCTTGCAAATTGTAGGTAATCCCATTAATAGCTGAAAAAAAATATACTGTTAGTAAGGAAAACCGCTCACAAAACAGGTCTCTTAAAGTGCTAGAATGTAGTTATTAAAATCAGTAAAATATTTAATGAAGTAATGCATCTGGGAAAACCACCACTTTTTCCAATTTGAAGTGCTACACACTTTATAGTCTATGTACATCAATTCCGGAAATCCAGGGACCTCACAAGAGGATTTAAGCACAGTTTGCTTGCAACATGTGGCAGCCAGGAGAACAAAAAGGTGTAAGGGATTAAATGTCTGATGGGAACACCAGGCCTAAAAGAAAGGACAGCTACCCAAAACATGTTCTGCAGCTTACATTTCCACAGCCATACAGTCACAACTGACATCTTTAATAACTGATTTTATAGACCGCATTTTCAAAAGGCAGATTCCATTTCTCAACATGCCTTTTTAAAACATGATTACTTACAGCACACAAGCATCAGATTTTCAAGGACAGAAACATAGTTTTGTTACTGACCATTATTTCAAAGAGAAAAGGGTTACCTTTGAACAGTCAGCCAGTTACTTAACTCTATGTGACTAAAATCTCTGTATCCACAGAGAGGTATATGAAGGGCTGTCCTACAGCTGCTTTGAATTTTCCAGTAGAACTAGCTAATTTGTCAAATAATTATGGCATTTTTACATTTCTTGCAAAAAGTTTTCAAGGTATTAGCTTTTTACTGAAAAGAGGGGTTTTTGGTTTTCTTTCTTTTTAAACATGGGGGTTAGATGTATGTGAGTGTGAGAAAGAAGATTTCTGTTGAAAGTTTCAGTCTAATATGTCCTTTCTTCATTTTAATAACAAATTTCCAGTCAATGCTAATCTTTACATATAAAACTATGACTATTATGAGTACAATGGAGAACAAAAAAACCGTTCGCATAATCAACGTGTGGGATTTATGCAGATTCAAAGGCACTGTGAGCTGAGATACCTCCCCCAACACCTTTTCCTCTGCCCCAATAAACTGAATGCTTGGCAAAATGAAATAAGTACCATAGAATTTGTTGCACTGCTGCGTTTCTTGGGTCTTCTCAGTACAAGGCCTTCTAGAACGTTTGTCAAAGTACCAGCTTTTTTCTTCATCAAAGACCATAAAAAGCAAGAAAAAGTCACGGGTCGATGTTCTGCTATTGTTTGACTTTCTGAAGGTTCCTTTTTGACAGATCAGTATTGGCCCAATCAAACCAGAGTGAATATCTTTCTCCTAGAACGTAATAAACTCATATTAGATGTAGAGTGTATTTCCCAAAAGATGTCAAAAAACCATAGTATTCTGTGGAAAAGCATCAGGCCCTAAAAATTTAAAGCAGAGGCCAGCATTGATGTTGCCTTGTATCTTTACTTTCCCTTGCTCAGTCTACCAGAGTGTTCTCCAGTTTGAATTCTTCAACAGCTAATATCCTCTTTTAACTGAGTGTAAGAGATTAAATGTCAGATGGGGACATCAGGCCCAAAAGAAAGGACAGCTATCCAAAACATGTTTGGCAGCTTGCATTTCTACAGCCATACAAAAAACGTCATTTGGAGATACTCAAAACCCGACCAGACATAGTGTTGGACAACCTACTCTACCTGATACTGCTTGAGTTGTGGGGGGTGCACTAGATGATCTCTAGTAATCCCCTTCCAATATAAATGTTTCTGTGATTCTGTAATCAATCCCAGCAACACTACCACTTCTATTTTGATTTCCTTACCAGATTTAAATCGGAGTAGTAGATCCAGGACCGACAAGCTGCTCCTGACTGCACAGGTCCCGATCGCCTGTTTGCATACCATACATATATATAGCTGTTATTTGGCTGAACTTTATCATCTTCCTTAAACCAAGCAGTAGATTCATCATCATAAATGCTTCCCTCAGAGGACTTTTCATAGAAGAGTCCATGAGCATGGAGGGAATATGGTCTGGATGCCAAATTCTTAAAATGAACCTAGGAAAAAAAAAAAAAAGAAAAAAAGAAATAGATTCTGTTTGGCAAATTCAGGCCTAAACTGAAGTCTCACACAATACATTCCCATGACCTCAAACCAGGGTCAAGTTTTGTATCATAATTACATGCTATGTTGTGCACAGCAAAGCTGGCAGGCAGGAGAGCTTCTGACATCTCCATTGTCTTCCACTGAGTCTAGGTTCCTCGGACTTTTACTGCTGCCCTTCACGCCCAGATATGGTTAGTTACAGCAAACAGGGAGACAGGGAGTTTCTACCTCTTATGCTTTGCTGCATAGTTGCACTAAAGGGCACAAAACAGTAATACTAGACCTGTGTATGTATCACTCTCACTGAAAGCAGTGCTTCTCACTTGTCCCAGAGAAGCATGAGGATAGGGAGATTACATATTTACCTCTCCTTAGAGAATGACGCTCCCGAACTAAAATAGCCTCTTTCTTCTCTTACTCATGTTTTTAAATGTAGCTTAATGTGTTCCTGTTGCACACTACTCCTACTGAAATAAGCAGAAAGCAGTAAGATCTACTCTCCGCATCTAAGTCCACCCCTGTGTGTTGGAAGACTGGATGAAGAAGCATGAGAGAAGGGAAAGTCTACAGCAACATGCTTCCTAATGCAAATATACTACTGTATCACCAGGGATTCAGTTCCTCTCCATTCTTGTTGTTTGTATTATAACTAACCAAGCCATTTACAGGAAAAGTTTTCGAAGGAAAATACGCTTTTTGGACAAATATATATATTCATCTTGAGTACAAATTTACTAATTTCTTTTTAAAAAAACTAAGAAGCTCCCTTTACATATAAAAAGTAATATTTTCAGTGCAATCTGGGTTTAAAAAACTTAATATTTTTAATGTTAAAATTAAATCTCATTTTACATTAGACTGATAAGCCAGTATTTAATGTTGGGAAACTTAAGAAAGAAAAGCAGAAGTGAATTTACTGTGGATAGGAGAGAAAAAGGATGTGTTTCAAAGAAACACATCACTGTGCTTGTGTGTCCACACTGCAGTTTCTAGCTTTGAAAACTGTTTCCCCATCATGATCTTTTAAAAGTCTGTGGTATTTTTAGACCCATTCTACATCACACTAAGATTGCCACAAGAATCTTATCCTGCACACATATTCAAAACATTGACCTACTAGGATAACATCGTCCACTTCAGCCCGGATAACTGGCCCCAGGATGCCAAGGTGTTCTTTATATTCATCTTCATCCTGAAGAGTTGTAAAGGTACTGTCTGTATAGCTTTGGAAAATCACCTTATATGTGCTGCCATCTTTACAGGTTTTGTCATTCATCATCGTACTGCAAGGAAACACCCAATTAAAAACGTACACAGTGAATCAGAAATAATAGCTTTGATGAAATCTGAGAACTCATACAGCAGGAACATTTTAGAATATAAAAAATAAACACAGAAATATGTGTCAGATGATTCTGAAAATCATGACTTGCAAGGTTTAAGCAATTCTAGTTCTAGAGTTGTATAAGAGAGCCTTCAAAAATTTGGTCAGGTATCACTGAAAAACTCCAACTAGTCTCCAAAAACCTACCTGACCTCTGTTTTCCTTTTTTACCATTAGCCTTAAAAATCTGAATTGGAGCTTAGCTCAGAGTGTAGTGAGCCTACCACCTATGCCCTACTGTCTCACAGATGTACCTTCTCTGGAAAGCTAGCAGAAACACATTTTACATTTGACTATATCTGCATTCTGGCACACAGAGCTGGTAAGAAAAAAAACCAAACAACATTTAGGCATTCAAACCATTCTTCAGATCTTAAATAGAAGCATCAAAATGCTATTATTCTGATAAAACATAGTATTATTCCCTATAAACTTTGCCTCATTTCCAATTCTGCAAAAAATAGAAACTTAACCAAAGTCATCTAGTAGGAGGAAACGCTGGTTTTCAGCTCTTCAACACACTGAGACAGGATGTGCCGTGGGCTCTGTTAATTTCACTGGAACTACGTACCTCACACCAGCTGAGGATGAACCTCACTGGGGAGATCTATACAGAGCTCTGAGCATAAGGATTTCTTTATTTTGCAAGTGCGGAAAGAAACCGCCTGTGGTTTCTGCCATTTTTGCAAGTACCATGTATACAGACTGAGATAAGGCAGGAGTAAGCCCGGAGAATATTGAAAAAGTAGGGGGGAAAAATATCAATCAAATAAAACGGAACTTCAATTTCAGAAATAATATATGTTTGGAGCCAAATTTTGTACAATGAAAATCTTCTTGCTCCTTTTTTTGCTGCTTTGGATAAAAACTTGAAGTTGTGGCAGTTTTGGTCTTGTTCATTGCAAGAGCCACAAAGTTCAGCTTTTTGATGAAAAGCAACTAGGAATTCTACACATTGTAGGGTAAGCACTGATCCTAATTTGTATGAATGAACATAATGAATTTTTAGTACAGTTTCTCTCAAGTCACATATACTCTTTACTGTGGCATAGTGGCCAATCTTCCCTGTCAAAATGTAAGAAAACCCCTCAACACAAGGGTTTGTGATCCAGTCACCTTCTCATTTTTCTAAACAGTAGGAACAAAAATGCAGTAATTCATGCAGCTTTATTTTTAGCTTAAGGCAGTCAGCAGTGTGGTTAATGACTTTGCATTTTTCATATATTTTTCAGTACCACAGCCTTGTGAAGCTGGAAAGTGCTATTATCCCATTTTACAATAGAGAACTGAGACACCAGAACCACTTCTTGCTAGTGCTAGAAACTGTGATTTCATCCGGCCTATAAGCACATCCTGTCTATACTAGATCAGTCAGTCCATTAAATGCCTTGAAAGACTTTGTACAAGGAGGTCTCTATCCTATCTCTACTACAGAATCCAAGAACTCAAGGAGGAAGTAAAAGAGGTCATTCAAGTATAACAAAACTAACTGGAAGTTTCCCTCTTGACCTCCTACAGTGGGTTTTTCAACTTCTGTTTTAAAGAATGTTTCTAGTGAGTCTACAAAAGGGGGTTAAGAGAAAAAAAAAATAAATAATAGTTCTTAGTTGTGTTGTTCTTGATTATAGTAATCTCTCTCAATGACTTTCTAGGGGGCCCCCGGCCTCCCATGGAAAATTCCTAGCCTCCCGTGGAAAATTCTTAGGGTTCTACAACTGAAATGTTGGAAATCACATTGCACATTATGGATGCTCTTAAATTTATCAGCATGTGAATCAACATTCTTCTAATATATATCAGGATGACATACAAAATGAAAGCAAATGATTTAGCCAAACCTTTTTTTATATCCTGCATAGTTCCAGCAGACCTCTTTAGCTGCAATATAGTATCTCCTCTCATTCCCTTTGCTACGCAGGTAATGTTCAGCAATGTTTTCTGGGTTGCGTTGTTCATTGATATTCACTTTGGGGTCTGTCATGTATGGGTCATCAAAGGTCACATAATGGTATTCGTATTCGCCACCTGATGTTTCCTCACCGTAAGATCCTTCCACAACATATTCGTAGTCTCCATTTTCTTGGGGAAGTCCAATCGTGATCGATGGCTTAAGGTGCCGTGGGGTGAGCGTGTAATTTAGCGACTCTCCATGCTTGGCTCTACTCAGATCAGCTGTATGGTTGGCCTCGGTGGGTGCCCCTGTGGTGTTAGTGCAGCATGGCAGTGTTGTGTGGTTGGTCTCACCTGGAAACAACGTACGGCCAAACCCTGCCAGAGAACTGGTGATTTTTTGGGGCTTTTTAGTCCTTGGGCTTAGCAAGTGAGTCATTTTTGGATATTCCTTTTTCTTCCTTCGGATCTTGATGAAGGTTCCAGATGTACTCAAAGTATCATTCTTGTTCCTCCCCCTTCCTTTCAGAGTTGGGTGCATGTGGCTCCCTTTCTGGTTTTCTCCCATTAGATGTGAGAACCCTTGATACTTCTTCATAGGCTTCTTATTTATGAATGCTGTACCATTTCTGCTATGATGATTTAACTTACTACTAACAGATTTATCTATATTTGCCTCTAATCCCAGAGTCCCCTTTGAAGACACCAAATTCCATTCCTCATTTGTCATTTTCGATGAATATTTCCCAGACCTGGGCAATGACGCTTCTAGTAAGTTCTTCACTAGCGCTGGGCTGGAATTAGGGCTTATATCGCCTAATGTATGATCTGAAGAAAAAGCGTCTGCTTGTTTATCTTTGGATAGCTTGGGTTCAGAGAGGCTGGATGCATTAGACCCATCTTCTACAATGAGTTCCAAAGCAAGTGTCAAGTTAACTGCGTGCATGGCATTTTCCATCTTGGTTTCCTCCTCTTCCAGTTCATCATCATCATCTTCTGGAAGCTGGCCAGTTCCCACCATGTCTGTATCGGTTGTGTTCTCTGCATGATGCAAAGAATGAGGTGCACTTGTCTTGTCAGAAAATGAGACATTTTTATTTCGTACATGATTTAGAAGGGCATTCATCTTTTGGATGGAGTAAAACTTAATGGCCAGTGAGTTTCGCCTTTTCCTTCTACTGTTAATGCTATGATTTCCTCTTGCTGTGCTTTCCTCCTGATGCTGTCCTGAATAAAATTTACTGTTCTTTCCACCAGTTGGAAGCTCTTCTGCAATATTCATTTGGCCTTCCCCATTGGTTAGCAAGTGTGCACCTGCAGACAAGTTACCACGATCTATTTCATAATTGCTTTGGCTTCTATTCTCAAATAACAAGTCAGGCTTTCCATCACTTATGCTAGCTAAAAATAAGTCCTCTTCTGCTGTGACTGATGTGTGATTTGACTGGAATGTTTCAGCCTCAACGGAGGGAAGAGGAGTGATACGAGTTTCTAAGAACTTAGAGGTGTTTGTGGATTCGGTACTATTTATAGCTGTCAGACCTGAGCCAGCTGCCACCTCAGAACTCACGGCATCAGTGCCTTCATACTGTTCCCAGGCCAGCGCTGTAAGGTTTTGGTTTTCTTCATTGCCTGTTGCATTCCTTGAGCTTCGGATGGAGTAAAAAGAAGCCAGGTAATCCTGATAATCCGAATCCTCCTTATCTACTTCTTCTTCTTGCACATCTTCAACTGAGGTGGAAACAGCCTTTTTATCAGTCTTGGTGTAACTGAAATCCACAACATCAAATGCGTAATCTTCCTCATAGTCACATCTGGCATCTCTGAATCTCAGCCTCATGCCGTAACTCATCTCTGGGGTACCCCAGGATGCTAAAAGCCAAGTACCTGCAATTGACATAAAAGTGTTTTTCTAATATGCAGTAGTTAGAAGAGTGGACATTGCCTACCAGGGCAAGTTGCTGGGTTTGTTTCTACAGCACCTGCTACAGAAGAGTGCTAATCCTCATCTGGGATTTCCATGAGCTCTCATTGCAATGAAAAATAATTAATAAATGTAAACAAATAATAGCACATATAAATAAATACATCTAAGAGCTGGAGCTCTTCTCCACAGATTAAGCTGTACATAGGACCTGAGTCCAAACATAACCCGTGAAAGAGATAGATATGCAAAAGAAAGAAACAAACAAACAATATAAAGGAACCTACGTTTAGGTCTGGATCTAAGATCGGGATCTTTTGAGATAAATTTTTAATTTTCTCCTGTCCTTAGTGTTGTATGCATTGCCACACAGATGGAGCGTGTTCTGAGGCAATGTTGACAAACATCTGACAAACATAGTATTTTAAAAGCTTTTGAATGCATAAGGGATGATCTTTAAAAGAATAAAGTAATTTGAATTTCCAGTCTGGACACAAAACATTAAGCTGCCAATCTAAGGCATCTTAGATTAACTTAAAGGTTTTAATAATTCCTCCAAAACCTAGTCAGAAGATAAGCTCTCCATTTGAAACTAGGATCTGCAGAGAACAAAATACAATCTGCTTCCCTATACAGCATCAAATCAAGCTCTTTGCTTGTCACAGCTTGCTTTTGGAACCAGCAGAAATTACAAAATAGACAGAATTAACAGAGCTTGAGAAAACCAGCCCTTTTTATTAAAAAGGTCCCATACAATTTTTCTGTATTTATCAGAGTTTGAAGTGACCTGCATAGCTTTCCTTATTTCTAACAGCAGCAAATTTACAAAAGAAAACATGCCCTAGATGGGAAGAACAGATCCCATACCAAAAATCAAGCAAAAGTACAACTTCATTACTGGGGAGGTTTCCATGAAGTCTGATCGAGTTTAATGATTCCCTCGTCTTGAACAATAAAAAACACTTAACGTACAATACGTTTTTAACTGACAAGGTCTTGATGCTGTGCGATCACTGAAAACAAGCTTTGAGGATATGAAGAATTTGTTATTTAAATAGATAAAAATACAAAAATTCCGGTATTTTAAATAGGGTAAGGATACCTAAACCTTGTGGGATTTTAGGATGATCACTAAACACTCACAGCCTTCAATAAGGAAGAATTTCTGTCCTTTTGCAGGTAATTCTGTAAGTGTGGACTACATGGGTTCTAGCATCATCTTTTCAAGATATGGTATTAATCCTAGTTAGACACTAAGATGTATACTGATGGACTAGTGATCTGATTCAGTCAGGCAGACTTTACTGCTGCTAAATGACCAAAAGCCTAAGGTGAGGTGTAGCCACTTTGTCCAATAACAACGAGCATAATTTGACAGTCTTGGCCCATATTAGCTAACTCAGGATGGACAAGTATGTGGCAGAGTTGGGAATCGTACAGAGGAGTTGATACTGGATTGTTTCCAAGGCCAATCTTGGAATTGCCTTAAAATGCTCATTGCTAACCACAATACTAATTGTGAAGTGAAAAAAACCCACCAAACCAACAAAAAACCACAAAAAGAGCCTCAGTATAACATATAATTATGCTACATGCTAATTCTGTGTAGCCAACAGAAGTCCGTACACACCACTTGCGCTGGGGAATGACTGAACATTTTCTAGCACTGTGTTTATCTGAAAAGCTTTGTTTCCTACTTAGGTAAGTGCTTATAGACTGGAGATTAAAAAATGTCTTAAAAGAGCTGTCAACTACTATAATTTTACCACTTACCAACATTGTCCATTTCCACTGTGACCGATTCTCCACTCATTGGGAAAAGGTTCAACACATCTTCATATTTGCCTTGATACAGAAAAGAGTGCCCAGAAAGGCGAACAGAGACAATCTCATCGTGAGTGCCAACACTGGAGAAGTGCCACTGAATCACATTATCTTGGCAAAATCCAAGTATTTCACTGCTGTCAGACACATAGCCGTTTATTGCTAAAAGGAAAGCAAAATAAAAGTGGTCTCAATATTTTCAGAGTAAGACTTTTAAAACCTCCTCTTTGATGTCAGTCCACTGAACTGGACTCACATTTGCACCTGGAAAGAGACTGGCACAGGGCTGAAACCACAAGAGTCCTGATGGAGATTTCAGCTCTGGAAATAGTATCCCTAAGGCAGCGGGGTGCTGCGTCAAAGTCAAATAACCCTTGCCTTTGCTTCAGGGTCCAGAGCCAGCCTGGCCCCTAAAATATCGCATATTTCTGTACCGTGCTACTTGGCATGGTTAGAAGTTCACTGCCTCTACAGAATTCCCTGGTTGCACTATATTTGAGAACAAGCAATCACTGAATGCTCAAGTTTGCATAAGCTTTCACAACATTCAGCTTCATATCCCACTCACTGTGCATTATGTTTGAGTTATAGAACTTGGGATCATCTCTTTTAACACTGGCAGGGTTGCTGCAGTAGTCCTTGATGTTATCCTCTATGTACCAGCTCTTATTTTCATCGAACACAGCAAACATTGCCTGCTGCTCCCCATCTGCCTTTTTCTGAAAGACAATCAACACAGCAGTTACATTTTTTGAACAGAGACATGTATTAAGGACTCAATCCTACTATCTTTCTTTCTTACTACATAAGCAATATAACCTTCACCAGAGTTGTGGTGAGGGTGATCCAAGGGCTAAGAAAAAGGGAGTAGGGGGTCAAGACTTCAAGGTGACAATCCTACTACTGCAACCAGCCTGTGGTGGAGCACTGAGCAAGCCACTAGCACTGCTGATAAGCAGATGGTATATGACTGGGCTCTCTGTAAAAGGACAAGCCTGGTTTGACCTGAGCACAAGCTTTTGACATTTTTTTCTCCCGAGCGATGCTCAAGTCTTTGCCAAGCAAGATTTCAACAGACTGCAAAGAGGACCACTCTCCCAGAGCAAAAACAAATTCACTGTAGATCAAATAATATTATTTGAACAAAATCTATCTCTGAAAGGTTGCTAAACATGTTACCTGCACACCCTTCTGTGTCAATGCTTCACTTTTACAAATCAGAAGTGGGCCAATCAGTCCAGAGGCTATATCTCTCTCAATATCTACAGCACTATGATATAGCCTTGTAATACATTGTGCATCCTGTGCAGTGGGTTGGTCCATTTTAGCAATTTTCCATTCGTAAGTGTATGTCTTCCCTGGTTCAATTCCTCTACTCTGGGTGCCATTGCCTAAGGAAAAATAAAGGAGAACAGTAATGATATGAACTTAGAGCCAGATCTTTATATAACATCAGGCTGCACCTTTTAATGAAACTAGTGCAGTTATGCCATTTCAAGCTACCTCTGAGATAACTGAAGTTCAACATGGACTTTCCTGTCTCTAAAATGACAAACAAGAACAGAAAAGACACCAAAAAAGGATATTTGTCTATGCTTTGCAGATAATACCTTGGTTTTTCTGTAAGGCAACACAACAGGTCAGCAGAGGCAGAGCAGACTTGAGGTGTCCCAGTCATGCACATTCCTAGCCACAGCATCTCCTTCAAAGCAATGAAACCCTCCACAACAGTTAGTGGTACACAAAATGTAATTCACAAATTTCTTACTTGTGGGATCCAGAGGATAATCAACTCCTTCTGCATTCTTTGAAAGCGTCACTCCGTGGAAGTAAATGCTGTAGGGTCGACTGGCCTTATTTTTGAATACGATCTATATGGATAGGCAAATGAAAAAAAAATAATTTAGTATTCGGGAAATCCTTGTCTAAATACATAACAAAATTTCAACTACAGTAGAATTTGCCTGATTTCAGCCCAGGAAGGCAAAGGGATGTCTTAAATATTGTCTGATAATACAAACCTGCAGCCTAAATGCTGCTGGTGCCCTGTTGCTGGGCTTTGTAGAGCCCATTGAGTGAAGTTCAGCTTCTTATACCTGGTCTCTGGAAAATTTAAAAAGAACACTTGTTCTTCCAGCTACCAGGCACACATTACCTCAGGGAATACAAAGTTACTGACTAATGTTCTTAAGAACCTTCAATATGGGAGAAAACAAATTTAAACAGATTTAAATATCTTGTCCCAGATTCCAAGACCCAAAAGGGATATGGGAGGAAAAGGCAAAATGTCCTGCCTATTCTTGATGAAACCAGAAAAAAAGAAGAAACATGCTAAACTCAAATTCAGAGTCACAAAGTCATGGTGGCAATTAAAGGTCATGAAACTTTGTGATGCATCATCAAGTGACAACAGAAATAAAAGTGGATGTGACAGCAGCACAGGCTTGTAATGCAGACACTTTGTAGTTTCATTTCATTACTCCATGAAAGAACATTTAACTATGAAAACTGAGTACCATCTTCTAAAACAGCCAGAAAAAGATAACATAAGGAATGAGGGGCTCATGAAGTTTGGCCTCACATCCAAATCCTCCCAGAAGTCCAGCTGGGTGTAGCTTTTTTCCATTTTGGACCAGTGTCAACATATAAATGTATTTTACAAAGAGTGCGAATGAAGTATGTTTATGTTGTAAAATAAAGCACAATCATGGAAACTATAGAGGGAATGCTGAAAAATTTAAGGTAAACACTGTCACTTGTGATCATACCTTTTATAATAGGGCCAATTTATAACATTAGCTATATTTTTTGACCAAAAAACCAAATCAAACTAGCTCTTTTATATCTCTGCCCAACCAAAAATTATGCTACAGTATAAATAATCTCTGAAATTATGTTACTTACTTTGACTTTGTCATTGAGTTGAGCTCTGATAACAGGGCCCAAGATTCCAGTTTCCTTGGGACGAGGATTTTCCAGACGTTTAGTGAAGCTGGCATCAGTATATTGCCTAAAAATAGCCTTTTTATACTTTTTACCTATGAGGTTTGAGAAGTTGTCCAAGTGCTGCGCTTTATAGTGTCTTAAAAATAAAGGAAAAGACAAACGATCAACAAAACTTGAATAGTGACATGTATTAGAATACAGAGTTAGTACTCAAGCAACTGGTAGAAACCTCACTGCTTAAAAAAAAAATCCAAACCCTAAACTAACCTAATGCTCTTCACCCCAAATTCTAACCTAAATTAGGTAAGAAGAAGCTTGGAATGTTTTTTGTGTTTTAGTATCACATATGACCAATTAGTATCAGAGGTTATACTTAATTTAATAGGGTATACATGCAAGAAAGAAACAAACTGAAGCAGCAGCTACATTTTCAAGGTAAGATAGCAGAAATCACTGTTCTCCTTTTACAAAGGCATAGCTGAGCATAGAAAAAAATAAACAATTTGCTTACAGTAGCAAAGACTCTAGGTTAAGACAGGAACATATAATCTTAATCCCAGTCAGCACCATACAGTAAGTACTGTACACTCAGGTTTAAAAACATTAGAATTGTTAATGCTGAGAGCAAAACTAGGATAAATACTGGGAAGTAACAGAGTAACATGTTTATCCTGGTCACTTGTGCTTCAAAAAAAGGTTACTGAACAGGGATAAACTCTAATTTTGAACAAAGGAGGAAGAAATCAAGAGCACTGAGGTGGTTAAGTAATGCCATGTAACTAGCAGGGAAAGATATAAAAGTTTCCTCCATGGAGTCCAAGAGCAAATAAGAAGAGAAGTAAATCATACCAAAATAGGAGGAATACTTGAAGAGTTATGTGAACACTATATTCTAAGGAGGTATATGAAACTATAACCGCATACAGGGTAAGGAATTTGTCTTGTTCTGCTTAAACCCTTAAAGGTTCTTATGAACATCAGCTTGTAAAGTCACCAGTACTCTAGCAGTGGGGAATGGACAGTTTGCAAATTTAACCTCACAGTGCACTGGCAGCATTGTGTACTATCACCTCAAGTATGTTATAGAATTCCTTGTATTTACCTTAGGTTGAACAAAATAGCCCAATATGCTTACTTATTATGACTTCTACTACACCTACACTGGTGCCATAGAGAGACCTCTCTCCCATTCCCTAAACATGTTATCGTACTGAACTTTTAAAAACTTCTGTTCTCCAGAAATATTCCCTCCCTTTCCCTTCCTCTTAAGGATTGCTTATTTCAGCAGAATTCATATTGAAAAGTAATTTAGAAAATAGGCTTATATGCTACTTAGGGCATTTCCTAAGTCATCTTCATATTTTGGGCTCCCTGTTAGACGCAAAAGAAGGTGTCTATTTTTGGGCTCCTCAGCAAAGAAAGTCATTGACACACAGTGGAGAGCCACCATAGTGATTAGGGACCAAGAGCACATGACATAGAAGCAAAATCTCAGTTTATGCAGTTGTGCAAAGACACAGCTAAGGGAACATCTTATTTTAATCTTCAACTGTCAAATGGGAGATTATAGAGAAAACAGAACCAGATTCTCCTCAGAGTAGCATAGCGAAGAGATGAGACACAACAGACACAAGGTGCAACATGAGAAAGTCTGATTAGATATAAGGAAAACCTTTTTCACCGTGAGGTTGCAGAGGTACCCAGAGAAATTGAGGAGTCTCCATTCTTGGAGAAAATGAAAACTCAACTGGATAAGGCCCTCTGCAACTGGATGTAATTTTGCCATTGGATCCAACTTTGCTGTTGGATCTCCAGAGGTCCTCTCCAACCTGAATTATTCTATGATTTCATATTAACATTCCATATTATGTTGACGAAGTATTATTTTACTTATCAAGGCTGTCTGGAATAGTTGGGGCGTAATCCCAAGTAACTTCTTCTGCAGCAATGAAATATTCCCAGCTTTTGACCATAAGACGTTCTTTATAGGAGAGACGACTCTTCTTCATCTCTTTGTCCCCACAGTCTCTTACAGTGAGGTAACCGTGCATTCCAGCTAATTGAGAAGAAACAGTACCATAGTGATTTTCCATTTTTATGAACCTTACCACTTCAACTGCATTTCTTATTTCTTTAGCTAAGCCTGTCAGCAAGCTTTTGTTCATCTGATTGCCATCTTTTCAGGCTTGAAAAGGCTGCATCCTTGTAGACTGTATATATAAACTGGGAGCCTTCCAAGGAGACCATATTAATCAAACGGAATACAGAAGCTCTCTCAACTAGCCCTCTTTGAAAATACCAGCTGAACAGATAGACAGCTATTTTTTTTTTTCCTTTTTTTTTTTTTTCTTTCTTTTTTTTTTCCCCCCTCAAAACATGTCTTCCAGGTCTTGTAAGAGAGGCATTTAGCTCATTCTTTAGAACAGAATTTTGATCACTGCTGAGAGAGAGATACCCACTTTCAAATGATCAACAGCAAATATTTGCATCAGATTGAGTGAGCCTTAGCTGAAAGTGCTCAATTTCTCAAGGAACACATGGTTCCTTACTCATTTTATAACAGTGATTATCTGAACAGCTCACAGAAACTTAGACACTGGAGTTCACTGTAGCTCTGTGATCTGCACACAGCAGTAAGCTGCAGATAAGAATGCCTTTTAGTTCATCGTGCACTTTTCATTCCAACAGAATGCCCTGTTCTCCAGTGGTTTCTTAGTGAAATGACAACCGTCTGAAACATAGTGACTGTACCATTGCAAAACAGTAGAAGCCATTTGAGATGTAAAGAAGAGAAGGACAACTCTACAGTTGCCTAAAATAGATGTTTCCTTGCCTTGCAGGTGCTTTTGGACAAGAGAAGATATCAGCCACCTTCCTTCCTCACTCACTGTCATGTTTACTGTGGTTGATGCTCCTCCCACCAAGTTAACAGTAGAAACTCTGCGATGTCTTTGCTCCATTGACTGGCCATTGATATGAACAGAGAAAATTTCTGGCTTGGAACTCATTCCTATCAAATGCCAGCTAATGTTGTCATATGCACAAGCCTCTAAATCTGAAAGAGAAATGGAGGTAGGGTTCAGAATACAGGCAAATCATGCAAGTTCCCTATGCACACTAGGTCTGAAGTGAACCTTTGCTCAAAATGTTAAAAAAATCTCTGACTCCTGCAATCAATGTCTGCAACAAGAGGAAGTTTCAGAAGCTTGTAAATGGAACAGATACCAAAGTCCTACATGTCAGTGGAAAACAGGTGTTTAAATCTTATGTGCAAGTGACAGCCTGACTTATAGTGAGCTGGGTAAGAAGGATGAAAAACAGTAGCCTTTTTTGGAAAGCTGATCTGTCCTTGTTTGGAGGAGATAAAAAAAAAATAAAAATAAATTAATGGTAACTGACTTTCCAATTCCAGGAAGTTCTTCACCTAGTGTGTTCTACATGCTGTAAAACCAGCAGTTCACTTAACCACATCACTGTCCCCCCCCATCAGCTGAAAAAAAAATAATCAGGTATTTCTTATATTTTTTTAAAGTTAGTAATCCATTCTTCTAGCAGAACTCTTCTTAGAAGTAATCTTTTTGTTCTTATCAGCAATACGGCATAATTTCCTTCCAGCAGCACAGTTTCTCTTCTAGAATTTAGATGCTCACAGACATGTTCTAAAAAAGGCTGTATCCCATTCTTCGACATTCCTGTTCTCTTGCATAAAAAGCAACGGCAATATTCAGTCTTCATCAATGTTAATTTCATTTCACATAAGCCTGAACAGTACCTGGTAATGTTCCATCAGTATAGCCATTAATGGTGTACTTGAGTGATGCTGATTTTTGCCAACTCTTGTTTTCATCAAACACACCAAACATCAGTACATACTCCTTGTCGAAAAGTTTCTGTGACCCATCCTCATTTAGGCTTCCTATGAAAAAGGAAACAACAGGTCTTAATTTGAGTCAGAAGTAAAGCAGTTTTCACATCAATGTAACGGCATTAATGTGTATTTAATGAGCTTTGTCTTTAGCTAGAAACATATGCTCAAATTGTCTTGAAGGTAGTGGTCAAACCAATCCATCTCAACCTCATATCCAACTCAAGTCCACAATATATGCATGAATTTGAGAAGCCTGAGAAGGAAAGCAAGCAAGTAATTCCAAAGCACTTGTCCATAGTAACTCCACCATTATGCCATAAAATACACACATGAACAGAGAGAAAGAAAACCCAAGAAAAGTAGGAAAATAACAAATCCTAGATAATACTAAAAGCACGAATTCTCAAAAATCTTCTGGAGGAACATAATTAATACTAACGCCACTCCCTTGACGTGATATGAGTAGGTGTGTTCTGCAATTAAATGGATATCTATCAGTGAGAAGAGTGCCCTTGTACAACCCACACTGAACCAGTTTTACGTTTACTTTCAGGAAGGCTTCAAGGTCCAAGTCCAAGCAGTCTGCAGCCTATACAAAACATTTGATTCAAACTGCAGGGAAAAGAGGATCAAGCTAAATAACCCACAGAGCTTTCACTAAAAGAAGGGTATGTAACTAGGAAAAATTTAGGATTTAAGGGACCAGAAAGTAGTTTAAGTAGCTTACATGGTGGTATGCTGTTTCAAACTTCCCTCAAATCAGTCGCATGTACCTAGTGTTTATTTACAAGTCCTACAAGACATCAGTTCCTATTAGTGAAGATGGAATTCAATGACTCAAATTGCTAAAATCTCAAGTTCCTGATCACATGCAAATCAATTCTTGAAGACTTATAATCTGTTCAAATTTGGCCATATTTTCAAATGACTAGCAAAAGACACTCTGCTCTGTGATTTCAAACCCGTTACAGAAGAGAAAGTGCTACAGCCTCTTGACCAGACAGCCTTTAAAAGGCATGGGTAAAAAAAAAAAAAAAACCAAACCAAAAAAACATTTCTTGCCTTATTCTCTGGAATGGCTGAACCATTTTGAATGAAGCTTTAAAAAAATATTTATTCTAAGACAGGAAATTTGAGGTCATATATATAGCAGTTAAGCAACAGAAGACACAACCAGTACAGGCAAACGTATCTATTTAATAGCACACTCTGTCCACCCTATAATTACAGGATGGATCTGTGTCCTGGTTTCAGCTGGGATAGAGTTAATTTTCTTCCTAGTAGCTGGTATAGTGCTGGTTTTGAGTTAGGTATGAGAAGAATGTTGATAACACTGATGTCTTCAGTTGTTGCTAAGTAACGTTTAGTCTAAAATCAAGGATTTTTCAGCTTCTGATGCCCAGCCAACAAGAAGGCTGGAGGGGCACAAGAAGTTGGGAGGGGACACAGCCAGGGCACCTGACCCAAACTGGCCAAAGGGGTATTCCATATCATGTGACATCACGTCTAGTACATAAACTGGGGGGAGTGGGGCTGGGGGAATTGCCGCTCAGGGACTAACTGGGCGTCGATCGGCAGGTGGTGAGCAATTGCATTGTGCATCACTTGTATATCCCAATCCTTTTATCATTAATAGTCTTTTTATTAGTTATCATTATCATGATTAGTTTCTTCTTTTCTGTTCTATTAAACCTTTCTTATCTCAATGCACGAGTTTTACTTCTTTTTCCGATTCTCTCCCCCATCCCACTGGCTGGGGGGGAAGCGAGTGAGCTGCTGCGTGGTGCTTAGTTGCTGGCTGGGGTTAAGCCATGACAATCTGCATGAAAAATTTAACATCTAAAAGAAAGATGTTGAAAACCATTTACTTACACTGCATGTAAAGATGCGAAAAGGAAGATAATATATCTCCCCTCATTATCATAAAACCTTATCTTTATTAAGAAATGAAACTATATTACCTTACAGTATTCTTAAAGCATTCATTACCTTTCTTACAGATAAGCAGTGCTCCAATCAGACCAGAATTAAAATCCATTGCCATGTTCTCATGAGAATAATATGCGTAAGTAAGACAAGGAAGGTCAGCTTCTCTTGGACCAACTTCTTCTGTTATATCCCACACATACGTGTAGACCTGGCCTGGAAGTACAGCATCATCTCGTTTTTCTGCAGATGATGTTCTGTCATCATACAGGGAGCCTGCCAAGAAAAGAGTCAGTAGGGTGGCATGAAGACAAAGAGCAATTAAAGCATCTGGAATGTCCTCCTACTCATGATTCCACTCACATTGTGGAGAGTAGCATAGGGGAGAGTAGCTATTCCACAATCTTGTTTCTTATAGATTATAAAGATTTCCTAGAACTGTCATCACTGCCAAAAGGTGGGGCTCTTCATCAGTCTGACTAGGGTTAGGATGGTATGAAGCTTCAGCCTCTGCTCACTGACACTCTGTGGAGGAATATCACCCACTTTGTCAAACTTTCTAATTGTCTCTCATAAAGCCATTGCACAAACTAGCATTGCCTTGCTGCCTTAGACCTTTTGTGCACTGCATATCCAGATGGCAGTAATGGCTCATATCTATGCCTACCATATCCAACAAGTCCGCAGTATGATGAAGAGGAGCCAGAGAATCAAAATCCTAGCTGCAAAAGGCACATTAATAAGATAGTCAAACTGAACTGCCTATCACTTCCAGCAACACATTTTGTTCAACTCCATGAGATGAGGTTGTGAAACTTTTTGTATCGACACAACAAAGTCTTGAATAAATTTGTAAACTGCAGGTCAGAGCTCTGGCTCAGCACCCAGGGGGCATGGCAATCCAAGAAGCATGGGCAAACTCACTTTGTGCTAGTGCAGACATTTAACTGTCAATTTGGTCATGGTTTATATCTCTTTTTGCTAGTCTCATGAGGGTTCCAGGAGCTAAATACCACAAAGTTGAGCATGACATGCTGAGTATCAGAACAACATGATCAACACTGTCAACTACCTTTACCAATAAAGGCTTGATGTACGTTATTGCAAAGGATTTGGAAAGTTTTTTTAAGACCTGTATTTAAGAGTTTACATGTCTTGAAATAGAGTATTTTGCAATTACATGGAGGTTGGACCAGATGACTTCCAGAGGTACCTTCCAACCACAACCACTCTGTGATTCTGTGAAACAGTCGTAGAACACAGGCAACTGGTCAGGAAACTGTACGTGTCAGATGACACTCATATTCCCAGTGCTACACTGATGAACAAGAAAGGAGCTAACAATGGGTGTAAAGTTTTAATCCAGGATCAACAGATATTTGTGTTACACATATCCTCAAACATTGGTCTGGGACCCTCTCAATATTTTGTGCCATAGTCTACAAGTAAGTGAACAAAACATGGAGCTTTTATAGTATTTACCTTCTGCATTTTTGTTGTAAACTATGCCTTGGGGATGAATACTGACTGGCTTGTCAGCCATATTCTTAAGGTGAACTACTAAAGTATCTCCCACTTCAGCACGCAGAGTTGGTCCCAGAAGCCCTGTAGTTATTCAAGTTAAAGAGAGAGGAAAATGTGAGCAAAACAGTATATTTAGTGAAACAATAAATTCTCTCCCTCCATTAGGGAACGTGAGCTCTCAAAGTACAAGTTGCAAAATTAATACAGGCAGCGAATGTAACACCACTGCAATGAAGATTTACCCACAAAAAGGCATGTGGGATTTAAAACCTGCAGCTCATAGTCAGGAATGTTATAAATTGTATGTCTGGCAACTAGCACTTACAAAGCACAAGAAAATGGTAGATTTGGGGAAAAAAAAGTTATTTCCAGATACAGAAAATTTTATCAAAAGGTTCATGTTGAGGTTCACTGGGAATTTCTAGGAACCCTTCACATACAATTTAATTAAACATTTTTAGGAAGGCAGACATTTTATAGTTTAAGAGTTTAGAGAAAGGCATTCAAGCACATTTCTTTGAATAGCACTCTCAATGCCAAAGTCACAGAACAAAAAGATCTTTCAATCCCAAAATATCATCTCAAGAAATAATCAGTTCCATGTTGCAAATTTCTTGAAGCATAGCCTGCAAAAGGTTTCAAGAGGGGCTTGTATCCCTACTCCCCATGTGCAAAAATAAGCAATGGAAGAAACCTGCTAAGACAACCTTTGGCTTGTTAGTCTCTTTCCTTGTAAACTATTTTGTAAATTTCTCTGAAAATAAAAAAGTAGTTTCAGGAAACACTAGAGAACAAACAAAACTGAAAGGAATCAGATCATAGACTAGACCTTTCAGGGCAACTTGTAAATATTTCATACCACAAACCTCACACACATTTCCTTTGAAATCTAAATCTGAACACCTAACATCTGAAGTTATCTACTCATATGAAATGCAGACAGACTATGTCAGTACTCTGCATAAGTATCAGAACACAAGTACCATACTCGTGTATAGCGTAAGTATAAGAACGTGCCTCCATTCATTTAAAGCGTCTTCAAGCAGTAACAGACACAAAGGCAAGGGAACACCTTTTGCACCCAAGCTCATAGTTTTTCTTTTCCTTTCCACTGATCTATCAGAAACACATTTAGCCTCAGGCCTTAAGCTTCTTCCACGTGAATTTATAGCTGTGCTGTACAAGTCTAAATGTGTATGGGAAGTCTCATCAGATGTTGAAAACAAAAGGAACGACTTTGTACCATACAATTAATTTGCAGATAGTACTGAGACCCAGCCTCTGAAAATCCAGCCTCTCTATGGCCTTTGAAAGCCTAGTGCACTGTAGACACCTCATCCACTGTGCCTATTTGGTTTATGTGCAAAACAATGGCCACAAAAATACAAGCTTTCTTAGCTTGTTACTGGCTTTATAACAAGCAACAAACAAAAATACTCAGAACATTCCCTTCCTGTTTACCTGCAAATATATTTGCTGGCTTTTCTTTTTTAAAATCCACTTCGTATTCTCTGTAAGAAATTTTCTTAAACACAGGATCTGAAAGTTCCACTCTGAAACCAAAAGAGTTACAAAAAAAATTAAAAGGACAAAGATTCTCAGAGATACCATTGCTGTTTAATGGATTTCTCAGAAAATTAATCCTGGAATTACATTTAATCACTTGCACATTTTGCTGAAGGCAAGGTACACAGTCCAACTCTTTGTAGCGTCTTCCCCTCTCCCTCTTAATCTATTGAATCTATGATGTTCCTGAGCTAGGCCATTTCATATTAGACATTCAATTACAGTACCTAGTACTGTTTACCCCTGATTTTGTTGGTGATTTTTATAGGTCCTTCTGATTCTGCAATGAAGATGTCTTTGTTTTGTCCATTTAAGACACAGAGGAAGATGTCTTGACCATCCATGTTTAACCTAGAAAGCATCTGACAAAACACAGTGAAAGAAACCTGAATTTCTCTTTACTCAGCCCCATGCTTGAACTTTTAAGACTCGCCACAAGGATTCTACAACAGCATTAACAGCAAGCTCCTGTAGCAGCAATGACCTTGGAGGCAAGCACAAAACTCTTCCCTGACAACAACTAAGAATCTCACAGCAAGTCAGAAAATTGCTAAGAAACACTGCAAGTATCCGTAATCTTATTATGTAAATGAATCAGGCACCCAGTAGACTGCACAATGTTTTCTTAGAAAATATTTAGGCAAGCAGAAGGAAACCAGCACACAATACTTCTCAAATGGAAATAATGATGAGAAGAGGGCTGGAGGGATAATAGCCTGTATTTAGTTTCAAATTTATTGGTTGATTTCTTATAGTATGTATGATGACTGGATCCAACAGTAATTCCACTTGCTGCTTTCTTTTTTTTGTAATGCCCTTTCAGGCACATTTGATAGTGGGGAGCTGATGGTCTGCTCAAGCATAGAGGCTAGGCAGAAGTAGCACAGTGAGCTCGCTTCAGTGACATCCGGGGTCCAAAAGGGGGAGATCTCTTTTTGTAGAGATCTTTTGTAAATCCCTCTGCGACACTCTCTTGCAACAGAAGAGGCAGGCAGAAGCAGTTCATGTTTCAATTGACTCCCCTCTCTAAAATCACTGATAAAATTTCGTTTCACTCTTTAAGGAGAAGAACCCGATCCATAAACTTCATTGACAAGTGCTGCCCTAATATGGCAATGTTCAACAGTATATCCACATAACATTATGGTGTAGAAGAGGAAATTTAACAATGCCAATTGTATAGCTAGAAGGAACAAAATACTTCACTTACTAACACTTCAGAAATTTCAGACTACGCAAGCAGGTCGTAACTTTTGGGAATGGCAGCAGCAACACTGCATGCACAGATAATACATTGTCACTTTGCTCTGAAGTGTCTTATAACTATTACTTGTACATGGTAACAAATAAATCTCTATGAAGACAACTGACACTCAGAGAAGTTAAGTGTCCCTTTCTAGTCTGTATGATTGGAAAATTAAGGAAATAGTTCAAGAAGAACCCATTTTCTTTCCAGCCTCTACTCAGTTATTTAGAATCAAAAGCAGCAACCTATGATTCTTACACTGTATTTAGACATTCAGCTTCTACTGAAATCAGAGCAAGTTACATACCCAAATGCCTTTGGGATCCAAGCCATTAGCTCTTCCTTAGCAACTATCTTTGTGTTGTTTGGGTTTTTTGGAGTTAAATTTCTATAAGCTCTACAAAGTTCAGCAGACCCATTTGGGATGTGACTTGCTCTAAATACTTACGCAAGATATCTCGATAGGCACTGTGCATGAAAAACTCCTAGCTAATCACAGAGTATTTCAGCTGAGGTTTCAGGCAGTCTTGTGGGTCTCTACTGCATGAAAACAGCCTACGCACAATGTGATGTTAATGAAACAGTAGTTGATGCTTATACTGATGCAGCCAGTGCAGATGAGAATGAAGTTCTAACTACTAAATTCACATGCCTGAGTCAATACTTAAATGGCATTTGGCTATTAGTCCTACATTTAAATCCTGTTTTCCTCTCTCTTGCCAGTTTGACATTATGCTTATACAAGTTATATTAAGCTTCCAAGGGGAATTTTAGAAAGCATAGAAACTTTGTTTTAATTAAGTCTTGAAAAAAGAATAGTTAGAAAGTCTAAATCTGAACTGGAAATGTCCTTTCCATAACATCCAGAAATGCAATATATATTTAAAAAAATAATCACAAACTAAACAATAAAGAAAACAAGCCATGCACCAATATAAAAAAGTGCAGTAGCATCCAAATACACCCTTCAATGTAGGGGAACAAGTAATTTGTACCATTTCATGCCACTTAATGAACAAATAAAAACTGTGTATGGTGACTATAGTGAATACAGCATAAGAATGAAGCCTAATTTAAACAGAATTTTAAATTATGTCCAAGTTTTGTCTTCTGTAGCATTACACTTGCAGTGTTCATAATCCTAAGGATAATAGTGGTAATACAAATAAGATTTTATATGCTTGATTGGCATATGCATGTAGGCTGGCCATTCTGCAATGCTATAAAAAAAATAATTTATATTTTCACTTAATGCAGTATTACAATGCTTGACCCTACAACCTTTACTTGGCAGAACCCAGGATGGACATTTCACAAAAACTACTGAACAATTCAGAAACAATGTAACTAGTTCCAAAGTTCATTGTGATCTGATTTAAGTGAAAGTGATAGTATCCACATAGGAACATATTTATTCCTTCATCAAATTCTAAAGTCTGAAAGTTTTCAAAATCTTACCAAACCACAGCTCAACTTAACATTGCTCAAAATCCATATACCTAAAATAATTACATTAAAAAACCCCAAACATCAACCCACACAGAACATGATAAAAGCAAGCCCTGGAACCTATTTAACTGAAGTGCTCTGAAAGCATAAAAATAATTCTATCCACTAATGAAATAAATGAAAAGGAGCTTTTAATGGTTCACTGGCTCCAGTTCAATCATGCTGTTTAAAGTTACACAAGTTCCTCTGAAGTCAAGAGATCAGGCACTAAAGTCCTCCTGGGCTCTAAAATTCCACAGGAGACAGAAAACATAAAACACTTTCAGTCACAAGAGAGGACTAGTTTCACCCTTCTTGTCCTGTACTTTGTTACCTGGACTTTTCCTCAGACTCCGGTTTGTAGGTCCAGCTAGTGATCTGAGCAGCTATATAGTGCTCCCTGACCTTCACAGCTCCCACCACATGCTTCTCTGAGTCTGGCCACCATGAACCAAGCAGAAGCAAAAGAAAAAGACGCATGCAGTGGAGTGTCATGGTACAGATGCCTGTTGATACTGCTCTGGAAGACAAGGCAGAAACCGCTGCTTTTATTGCTGTTGTTGCTTCTAACTTCCCCTCAGAAATGAAATAATTGTGATGCAAGAGGGTAACAGCATTTGCTATGCTCAGGTCATTGCTCTTCACCTCCTCCTCCCCTTGCTGACAGGGATCCAACAGAGATAAAAAAAACTGTTTAAACTACCTTCCCTCCCCTCCTCCACACCATCTTCAGTGAGACAAGCACCAAGGAGAAGCAGCTTTAGCCCCACTACAGACTGTGGTTGGGTCATTGTCTACTGAAGCAGCAGGCTATCAGAGGCAGAAAACAATTACTTACAATTACAGGATATTTGACTTGCACAGGTAGGAAGAAGGGGGGCATATTTTTTATCTTCCCAGAAAGTAGAAACCCAGCACACGGCTGGCACTGATGGAAATTTCCATTAGATGCTACACCTCCTAAGAAATCATTCCCAGTTAGAAAGCAAAATGAGGAGGGATTAGGTGTGGGGACTAGAAGAGCTAAATCCAATTCAAATCTAGTACATATACTGCATACTCATAATAGTAAGTCTGTAACCTTTCCAAACATGTTGGCAGCTTCAGTTTAGTTCCTACTACACTCTCAAGTATCTCAGGTAATGGGTAACGAACTGGCTTCTCAGTGGCAGCTAACAGGTCAGCCAGAAGACTTACCCGTAGTCAGAATCCTTCTAATCTAGTCTTGATTAGGATCTGTTGACATTTATCTAAAGAGAAATGATTAAGAAAGTACCTTTTGATACACTAAATACCAATGTCAACTATATCACCAAAAATGTTTCCCTGCTTTTGCCAATGCTGAGAAGTTTGTCAAAACAAGAAAATTGTTGAGTGCGTTTCCTGTACACTGGGATTACTGGAAAAAGAAAAATCTCTACCTATATTTTTCGGGGATAGAAGATCACAACTTTTTCAATAATGTTTTGCTAATGTTTTCATGAAGAAATTACCTAAAACCCCATATCAAAATAATTCCATTCCAGTTCCAGTCAAAAATAAGGACAACATTTCCTCAGACTACTTCAAAAGAAAACCCAATCAGTTCTAGGTTTGATATATTGTTCAACAGCAGAATGGTCTAACTTGCAGGTTGGTTAATTCTATCCAAACTATGTAGTAACACATAGCCTTAGAAGAGATAGGGAAGACAGCTGAAGAAACACTGATGAAGACCAACAGCTGAACGCTCCCTACCAAACTTCAGAAGAGTTTGCTGCCTAAACCTGAAAACAATTGTGATCATTTGGACAGCGTTAAGACTACAGACATCATGGAACAGTTTCAAGGCAGCAAATTGAACTTAAATTACCTTCTACTGCATCTGCATGGAGTTAATGACTTGTTCCCATAAGCCACCTTGACACATACATTATATATGAAAAGGATTAAAAACCCAGAATCCAGCAACAATTAAGTTGGACCAGAATGTGTGCCCTGATATTGAAGAGAAAAATCTTAGGCAAAGACAGTCCAATAGTATTTAATTACAAATTTATTGTTTTCATTAAAGAACTCACCATAATCCATGGTAAACTACTTCAATAATTTGTAATTAAAAAGTTATAATATTTGTCTCATTTCTACTCTGGTCCCAATCTCATCTTTGGCTCAGGATCTATTCTAATGCTGGTGCTTAAGAGTTTGATACTTGGTGTGAAAATGTCTATAATTTAGATTTTGTGAAAGAAATCTCTGGGCAGATGGACAATTCCTTCCTTTGATCCAGAAGTGATGGGAAGCAGCTGGTGCTGAAGTGACTGGCACATTCTGTTAAATCTAAACCATCTTCGCTTTTAAGTTAGCTTGTCTCAGCTCCAGGTCTTCAACATTCATACAAAAGTACACAGAAAATACCATGCATCTTTATCAGAACAGATACTGATTCATGTTTGAGTCCAGTCTCCACCCATTGGGCTTTACAACACTGCTCCTAAAGCTCTTTCCCATACAGGGATTTGAAGACCTTCTTGTATTCTTATGAGCCTGGCTGAGGAGATGAAATTAAACAAGAAATTAAACAATTTAAACAAGTCTTCCTGTAATTTTGTTTAATGAACTAAGTGTTTGAATTTGAATTTTCCATTATAGGTTTCTAATACTTATTCTTCCCTGTAATAAAAGCTAAAATATTGCAGGCTAAAAATTAACACCCAAAATACCTGCTTAAAACCTCTTGCTCTGTGAGCTCAGAAACATCAAGGCTGACATCAGTTACTTCTCTTTTATCCATTTTGATGAATTTGGGAGTTGCATTTTTCAAATTTCTTAGCCAATGAATTGTTCAATACCAATCAAATGATACAAGGAATTAAAAATGCATTACACCAGTGAAATTACTTTTACAAGGGTGGCTGATAATACTGAATAGTTTTAAAGAGTATCAAATTAGACCAGCTATACTTTTCATTAAGCTATACTGATTAGCATGTCTTACCCTTCTTTAATCCTTTAAGAACAGGAAGCCCAATATTGGCTACTCCCTTACTTTCTCCTCTTCTAGCACCTCTTAGGATCAATGTAAGATCAAGCCACCTGAAATTAGCTGGGTCAGCCTAGGTTTCTTTCCTTTAAGCTACTGCATCACATTGTCTCCTCTAGGCTTCGGGAAGTTTCACAGTGTTCTGAAAACCATTATTAATAATCCAAAGATCTTCTTCCCTTTCACCTGACCACTGATTTCTAATATCTGCAATTATATCCTCTGCCTGACATGGTGAAATTCTAATACATATAATTTTTTTAGTTAGTATTGGTTGCCTGTAAGCTATTACTATTAGTCACATGATAAGTGACTACAGAATACATTCTTCAGTCTGAAGTCTTCCAAACTTGTGGGCAAAAGCATGCACGGAGGAGCACAGGTCTAATCCATACTGGCAAAACAAACTCTACAGCACAACGAACAATGTTATTCCCAAAACTAAGCAGTACCTTTGAGATGTACTGATAGTGAAATGCCAGATGAAAAGAAAACATGGAAAAAGAAGCATAGGCAATACTCTTAAACACTAAAAGCAGGTCTGCATCTTGTAATTGGCGAAGATTACTGTCTGTTCCGACACTCAGTAATTATGGTCCTGATTCTTGTTATGCAACGTGTGAAAACATACTAAAAGAGTATACTCACAGTACTGTTCTAAGACCGACCTTTAAAACTAACTGGTATTGCCAGTTTTTCACCCAGAATAGCCTAGGCTGAGTCTGAGCAATCAAGAACAGATAATTCTTTAAAAGAGCTGTAAAGTGGTGATTTACAACTTTCTGCAGATTATAGATCAGGACCCACCATAAACTTGATTCTACTTCATCACAAACGCTATCCTAAATGCTAGCAGGCAGCCATATACTGATGGCTGCCATCAGTTTTAACAACTGTATTACAGTGACTGAGAGGGAGCTAGTATAGAGAAGAAAAAGTTGTAAAACAATTATTGAACTGATTGCTAGTAATGCCCTAACACAGATCTCTCTCTCTCTCTCTTTCAAACACACCAATCAATGCACAATGGTCCAGCAAGCACACTTTGTTTAGTACAGGGTGAAAGGACTTTCATGGGCAAACAAGGAGTTAATTATTGATCAGCAGTGAACACATGGTTCTGAATGTAGGTAAAAGACAGAGGGGGCACTTACCAAATCTGCCAGGCACAACTTGGAACAGAAGCCATCAGGTAAACATCTTCACTTCTGCAAGAAGGCACTAAAGCCAAGACAGGTTAGTCTGTCAGGCAGGCAGGCAAAAGCAAAAGATGGCCGAGAAACTTAGGCTTTCTTTCAGATAACAACTTATTCAAAAGGAGTACGTATACGTGTTTTGTATTTGATGGCAGCTCATATAAGAACACATTCTGCATAACTGTTAAAGAAAAGCAGGCCATGTAACTTGTGTGATCATACACACACTACAAGGTAATAAGAATGTAGAACAGCATTTCAGACTGCTCTGGTGCTAAAGGCTGCAGAAAATAGATAATAATTTTGATTTAAATCTAAACACATTCACGTGTTTTAAACCTATATTTTTCCTTAGGAGAAAAGCAAGTGTCATTGATTAGAATTGGGTGTTTCTCCAGTCAATATGTTTTCCAAACCCAATTATTTAGCAGGACCCAAAACTATTTGCACAGAAACACTGAATTCAATGAACAGTTTCAGAGAAAAAGAAATACGTGAATTTTCTAAATATTGTAAAATCTAATTTCAGTGCATTAACAGATTTGTCTAAGACCACTGGCTTTTGGTCTGAAAAAATTCATTTTAAGGAACAAGAAGAGAGGAGGATACACTAGCTTCCTCTCTTCAAAAACTACATTAATAATGTACAACACAAAATTTTGACTGACCCAAAAGAAGCCTTTTATTAATCTGTGTGTTTAATTTTTGCCAGAAAATTTTCAGTTTGGCTCTACAAAGATTTTCTTCCTATTCTAAACCATGTTTGTGTTCTCTGTGTTCCAGTCTGTCTTCTTTACCAAGAGATTTCTTTATTTGCCCAGGCTTACAACTGATATGCTAAATCAGACCAGATGCCCTCATGCTAAGTCAGTCTAATAGCATATTCAACTTGGCTTCCTTTCTGTAGAGAATAAAAGCAGTAAGAATATCAGTGCCCACAATACAATGTTAACCATGTGGTACAGGATTGCAAGAGTTTGCAACAAGGAAGATTTGCATATTTTTATCACAAAGCCTTACTGGAACTGAAAGTGGATTATCAAAAGAGAGCCTCGTATCAAGTCGTATACATACCTACTTCCAACAATAGGTATGATACTTTGGATGAATTATCTTTTTCTTCTTTCATATGGTTGCATTTTCTACATCTGGGAATCTTTTTTTTTTTTTCCCCTTTTTTAAAAAAAATTAAAAAAAAAAAAAAAAAGGGTAGACTTAGAACAATTCTTACAAGTTACTAGCAGAGAAGGTTATTTTCCAGTAGGAAAGCAGACAGGTATGTTTCAGGAAGAAACATAAGATCAATAAGCTTTTAGCATAATATGACACTAAATTACATCTGTTCCTACGGACTTTACAACACAGACAAATTCAAGGCATTCTAGTTCTCTAGCAATGGATCAGGCTGTTTGTTAGCAAGCTGGTTAAACAAGCTCCACTTTCCCACACCTAAAAATGCAGCCACAGAAGGTCAAAGTTGAAATTGCCCTCATTCTTTAACATTCTTTAACTATTTCCACCATTCATTATTAATAGTTTAGACTTTGATTAGACTTTTAGAAGATTAAATACAGAACTGCATTTCCCATGTATTGTTTGGAAGTTACTGCTTTGATTTTTTTCTTCTTTTTTATTGGAAGCAAGTCTTTTTTGTTTTTTAAAATTATTTCATGTAAATTGAGGCCTAGGTATCTTAAGTTCGACAACAGAGCTTGTGATGGTCATTATTGTAAATCTCTGTGAGGTTAATTCCCTTTGCATCATAACCCATTCCCTGTGTATAACTTTGGTTCAGATTCAGTGGAATAAAAATTTCACCCATATCTTCACTGCATGCAGCACCTGTAAACTAGAATGTACTCAAAGTCCAAGATTGAGAGAGAGATCTAGTAAGGCAAGTGAAGAGCCACAAGAACTGTAAGATGTGCAGTGGGAAAGGGACTCCAGGAAGGCAGAACTTCTCAGGAGCTATTCTGATGTAGAGGGAAAATTCAGACAATTAATGACCTTGCAGGATTTGCCAGAAGCTATAACTGAGGTCACTATGTTTGCATATGTTTATAGCAGTTCCTACAGCAGCAATCTTCACTTCTAACAGGAATTTTTAATACTAGTCCCAAACAGGAGAAAATAATTGACATACAGTACAACTGCTGCAAGTGTACCCAAATTTGTTCGCCCAGGTACAGCCACTTTGATATCCAGCCAAGCAGAACACCGCATATTAGTCACCAAGCACCAGGTTTTGTGATATTAGGTATTTCTGTCCTACAAATGCCACAAGACATTAAATACCATGGTGCTGATGGAAGCCATTGGCAAGTTCTTTTCAGTTCTGCTGTTGTCAGAAAAAGACCTTCATTAATTTATACTTAAAAAAAATAATTAAAAAATCACGCCACTTACTTCAGTCAACAGCCCAGCAAAGAATTATTATTTGTTAACTCAGCATACTGGAAACCAGTGAAAGACTAATTCATCTTCCTAAAGGAGGAGAATAGACACCTTCTAGGGAAAAGGATGTTTCAAAAGATTCTGAGAGAGCAAAGAAAAAACAAAAATACATCACTGCTGGTTATTTTAAGTCATACTCCCTCTTTGCTCTCCTCCAAAACCCCCTTTGTTGGGTGGAGGACAGCTACTTCCTTTGTTACCAAAAAACCCAAAACATCTTAGAAATTAGGTTGATAGGGAAAATCCTATGGCATGACTCAGTGGGTGTGGTTAAGTTTTAACAGGTTTCAGCTAGCATTACTCTTCACTTATGCAGACATTGCTTAAGATGTTGTCCAAGAAAGAGGAAGTGAAGATAGATTATCAAAAGAGGAAAACCAATTTAAGCACAGTGCACAGAACGTGATTACAGGATCTCATGTAAGTAACAGCATGGTACAGAGGACAGCCAAGACAAGGACCAGTTGTGCCAAGACAAGGAACAGCCCTCCTACCCAACAGTAAATTCAGTCAGTTGCAGACACCCAGCTGCAGATGACCTTGCACAATGCAAGTTGGATGTCTGGGAGATAAAGATGCTGTCCTGAAAGCTAAACAGAGTTTAAGTGAACCTTTTCTACATATATGTGTGTGTATATATATATATATATATATAAAACGGTGCTTTTGTCCCATTTTCATTAATGAAAAACTTAAATTTTACAGGGCAGAAAGTGGCTGCTAAAGCCTGGATACAGCTGCAATATTTTAATTCGTAAACAACCCCATGCATATTCACCCCCAAAAGGAAACCATGCTCCTAGACTACCAGTTAGTGTAGTTGAGGCAGAGAAGTAATCAAGATTGAACCTTCCTCTATCATAGTGATCTTCTCTCTTTACCTCCAAGCTGTAATTTTGTCAATAAGACTGTTCTTGTCTTTATTACGAGATGAACAGACTACGTACTAATAATCCTCCTTTGTCTCCAAAAAACTTGCATTTCAAAACACCAGTCTTGCTCAAGTGTAACTCTAAATCACCTTTCAAAGACTGGTTAGTTACAGCTATTTTAGTTTAATATATAGTCAAACTTTCCTAACAAGATGATCACTTATTTTCTTTCAGCTTTCGAAATCCTCCTCCAGCTAGAGGAAACACAACCATTCATAACTATGAAAAAAACCACACAGATCTCAAGTGAACTTAAATGGGAGGAAAAAAAAAAAAAAATATCACATTTTCAGGAATTGGCAATGAAGCCAAAAGCATTAGTCTTCTACTAGGAAAGTAGATTTTAGCTTCCAATATACACAAAAGTAGTCTTCTGTTGAAAAGAAATTGAAGGAACTGCAGAGAATAAAAATCCCACCTCTTAGTGCAGTGGCTGTATAGGAATGAAAGTGATTTATTTATATTACACACAAAGATTTTTATTAAAAAGGCTGGTAATGGAACATTTTATTTTAATGCATCAACTTGATAAAAGGTTAGTTACAGAAATTATGTATAATGTCGTATAAGTCACATGGATGGGTTATTTAAAAAAAGATTTGATAATTAGAGGAGGACATGTCTTATTTTAGTTACATCGTAAAGTGCCTCGTGTAGTCATATTCTATCGTTGGAATGACTGCCTGTACAAATTTCAAGAAAATAAGAAGGTACCTGAGTTTCTTGTTAAGGAAAATCTGCAATAGCTAGAAATCCTGTAAGACAAGGCAGAAGTCACATTCAGTGGTCTGCTCAACAGTATTTTTTGCTAATAGGAAAGTAATGCCAAGCAATTATACAGTTAGAAACTGGGAAATTAATACAGCAGAACTCTAGTAATGACATCTGATGCTTGCCCAAACATACAGACCTTCCTGTTTTAAGTTAAAGCAGGGAACCAGGAGTTATTTTCAATAAATCTTACAAACACCACACAAACATTTACAATCCCATTTACATACGTAATATTTGTTATTAACAAATGACAAAGTGAATTGCACCTAGCAAGGCTAATCCCTAGCTACCTGCCTGTAGTTGCAGGGAAAGCAGGCTCCTCCTTCAGTGTTTCAGTCACTCAGAAAAAGAAATAAGTTCCTGTTCTGAACTATCCTTTAAAAGAGCTCCTTCCTGTTGATGAGGGAAAGTAGAGAGATTAGCTTTGCTAAGCTGAGAAGTCTGTCTCTGCAGAGGAGACCCTCCTCATCTCCCTTGTGTCTATCACCTCCAAATGCATGTTGGTCCTGAATCTGCAGTCTGGAGTATATTGGATAACTATAAAACTGAAGTGTCTGTCCACCTGGGACTGAGGCAGACAGCAAACAGAAAAATTAAAACAAATCACTACTTTCAACTGATAATTAAGTTACATTGGTACTGGATAGAAGTAAAACCTACTATTTTGGCATGCCAGTCTCATGGACCATTTCTTAGCAAGGACAAACTATATGATAATGTGGGAAGAAATTGCCTGTTAAAACCCCCTCAACTTGTTTAGCAATAGCAAAAAAGAGTAAGTAAAATCTTGAAAATAAGCTATTTCTAGCTATTGAGGAGTAAAAGACTTGAACTACCTTGCCAGAAAAAGTTATTCTGCAGTTCAGTTTCAGTTGCTTGCTTGCACAAATTGAGCAAGTCTCAACTCATACAGTGAACAAGAAGTTTACTGATTCAGGGCCTATAGCTGCTCAGTAATCTCCCCTCGCTTGGCTTATAAAAGCAAAAGCAGTTAGAACACTATTTTGAAAGGACATACTTGCTTCTAACACAGAGGTTACTTCAGTCAGAAAGCACAGTATGAATTACTACAAAGCATAACTAAGAACAGTCATCTCACTAAGAAAATTCTAATTATGAGGCATTTGATACTGATGTTCAGAACTGTTTCAGTAATTTTCATTGCTTTTTTGCCAGCTGAGTTGTTTTACCAAGATATTGCTCACACGCAGAGTAGAAAATAATGGGACTTCTACACCTTTCAGATATGAATCTCAGATTCAAATCTAATACAGAAGCTGCTGTACCAAGAAGAGTGATTACACTCTAGCCAGAGCCTATGAACCTCCAGCCTCATCCTCCTACACTGGGATCTGTTTCATACTGATAGCTACCTCCCTCACACCCCTACCAATAAGGGCTCGATCCTGTCCCTTCATTCCTACCTACTTTCCCCATTGCTCCTGCCACCCTCCTCCTCCCCCCCAACAACTGATTAACAAGAGTTTGTTTGCACAAAGGAGCTCATCCCAGAACTCTAGAAAGCCCTACCACAAACAGCTGTTTACTGCTTTCGCACACAATTGCATTCCAGCTCAGGAACCTTGAGGTAACAGCTCCATACACTGCAAGAAATCTCCAAGAATGCTGTGTAGTAACAAAAAAGGATACATGTGAACTCCAAGTTCTCCCCCACCTTCTGCAACAGTCTCGATGATCTTCTTCATCACTTCTGCATGCCTGAGAAACAGATCAGAAACAGTGAAAATACTTTAAGGAAAATGTAGCTACCTCTTCATCTCAATAACATTAGGTTTTTAGGCAAATTAAATGGTTTTGGACTGTTAGCTTCAGAAGCAGCAAGAGGAAGCTTTCAGTTTACTAATGAAAAAAACCCTCAACAAAAACAGGAAGTTAATATTAAATGATGAATGTAACATTATTTGCCAACTCCTTACATTGACAAGGAAAGAGAAAGATGTTCTATGCTACAGTGCTATAATGCGTCAATACATATTGCTTGTCACTAGTGTAACTGTTAATTGCTAAATGCCACAGAAGCCACCAGGCAAGTCCCCAGAAGGTAATCCTCACCAGCAGCAAGCCACCAGAAGTTCCCAGATGACCCCTGAAAAAGATGCCTAGAAAATGTTGCAAGTTTTTTCAGCTGCCTCTGCTGCACTCCTACTTTTTTAGAGCTTACAAGGTATCAAACACTTATAAAATTCATAGTTTCCTAAGAAAGGCAGACTAAACCAACCCTGCAGAAATTCAGAACTGTTGCTCTTGGACTGACAGGGTATGGAAACTTTCTCTGGCTACAGCAGTAACTTGAGTTCTGTGTTTCTAAGCTAGATGTTTCTCTCATGTGACTGTTATTGTAAAAGCACTACAGGGGAGGAAAACATTTCCTCAGGTCACTGTGTTTTGACATTAAGTCATCAGAGACATATCAGACCACTATGAACCACACAAACATTTGTGTACAAAGCTGATCCTGGGAATATAACATGGAATCACAGAATAGCTAAGGTTGGAAGAGACTGGTGATCATCTAGTCCAAACCACCTTGCTCAATGAGCAGTAAGCCAGAACAGATTGCTCAGGACCTTGTCTGATCTGGTTTTGAATATCTCCAATGATGAAGATTTCAAATCATTTCACAATCAGTTACACTTCAGAAGTAATGGTCTTGTGTTCAGGATAGTTCTTATACCCCATAAACCAGGGGATGAAGAACATACAACATCAGAGGGGAGAACTACCATATGGTTAGCTGATGTTTTATTTATATTTTTCTAACACAAACTCCCAGATTGTATAACTCATCTTACTTTTATCTGTACTTCAACTCTCTTAAATTCATGATTCTGTAGGCAACCTTTATCGGTGAGGACACACAGGGCTATAGACATCCACCTACACAACACTGCAAACTAGTTATCAGTAGTAGTTTAAAATACCCACCCTGAAACAACCTGTGTGCCTACTGAGAACAAGGAATAGTGGTAAGCAGAGTTTGCGTAACTTTCTGCCCATGCAAATCTAAATAGCCGATCAGTAACTGGCATTTAGTAGTTACCTCCAAAGTTAATCATGCTGCCAGCGACTGCAAATACAAGGAAGGAAGCTGTTGCAAAGTTACCAAGACACATTGTAAACAGGAACATGCAAGTCTGGGGAGATACTAAAGGTCAGCATTTGTCATTCACTGTGCTGTTGGCCTTTGCAGATCAGCTAACCCTCACAGTTGATTCCAATTCTGGATCCTCATGATGCCCTATCAGGTGCCAAGGCCAGTTGCTTCCCTATAGGAACCTGGCCACCTTCAAAACTTAAGCTTTGACCTCGTCCATAACTATGGTGGACTATTTTTTGTACTGGCACAGAATACAGGTCACCCTACAGCTATTAGAAGTCTTTAACAGGATACCGGCTCAACTTCATGCATCTTAATGACATTTGCTCTTTTCTGTTTTCTAAGGACTAGTTAGATATCTGCATCCATAATAGCCACAGTAACGGTCATTCTTACTGTCATACAGTTACTCTGAAAAGCTTTCCAGGTGGTTTATAAACTTTGAAAAGTTTGTTTCCTGTTTTCAGTTTCCTTCTATAAGAAAATTTTGAGGAATTAATATGAAGTATGTATACTCCCCAATGGAAAGAAATAAGAACTTTGGGAGAAATATCATCTAAAATATCCTGCTATCAAAAAATCTCAATTTTATTTTATTTTTTTTACTTCTGAATAAAAAGACCCCCAGAAGTAATTCTTAAGATGACTAAATACACTACATGCTCCCCAGTGCTTGTTCCAGGACCCGTCTGTAGATCACTTGAGCTATCAAATAGATCAGACATTTAAAACATCTACTAAAAATCACCTAATTTACTTTCAGGTATGTTGGCCAACTCTTGAGGTGGTTCAAGTAATATAAGTGAGTTACTATTCATATTCCAAGTCAGAAATACTGCTGTTCCTATTGAAAACAAATTAAGATATACAGAGTTAAGACTATACATTAAAGGGTTAAAAATAAGTTGAAAGAAGCTGATTTCTTAGATTGGTTAGATGACCCTTTATGCTCTCATCAAGAATGTTTGCTTTCCAGCTGGAGAATGCCTCTCCTGTTTTGCAATTGACCAAAGCTGTCAGTCAAAATATTTATCAACTTCACATTGGAATTCAGCACAGCTGACATACTGACATTATCTGAGTATCTGCTGAAAGGGAAATATGTACCATCAGAAAGTAAAAAAATAAAAGCCTTCCTGACATATGGGGAAAAAAGCCCTACAGAAATTTTTCATTCCCCCTCCCTCGCAGTTCCTAGAGATAAAAGGCCTTCCACAGGGCTTTTAGTGTAGTGGGTAACAACTATAAGCTTCCATAACAGAGCGTAAAATGCAAGACTTTTTAGGAAAGTGTACTTTCAAGAAAAAAAATTACCTATGAATTTGATTCAGTGTCTGTAACTGCTCACACACAATGAGACAGATGTGGAAAAACCCACAAATATCATCATTAGGAGAAACATTCAGAATTTGCAATAGTCAGTTAACCTTAAAATACACAATTCACCGATCCTTGCCGTTGCCTTTAGTCACTTCCGTGCAGATATTCATAAAGTACATAAGAAGGAAAAAGAGTTCAGAAGCCTAGCACCATTTATTCTAAAACAGAGAAAAATAAGCCTTTGGAATTAGTGCAAGTATAGTGCAGATATAATTGTAAATGTGTTTAGTAGTTAACTAGTTTGATAGTCCCTTCATAACACCCACGTAAAGTTGAGGATTGTGATTAAACCAGTTTACAGCAATTAATGAGGAAGTTGACTATGTTCCTTCCAGTACCATAAAAATGCTGACAAGAAATATAATTTAGAGCAGAGCTGCAAGATGAACAGTTTCAACTAACTACTCAAAATAGAAGCAATCTCAAGCAGCTGACAGCGGCACCAGACTGCTGTTTCTTTCCTTTCTCTGACGCATGACAGATAGACACGTCACAAGAAATAGTCAAATAAGTTTAGGACCATCCAAATACCCTCCATTACACAATTCTTGTAACGTGCATGGAAGCAACAGCAGCAGAGTTAGCTAAACACTGGTACTTCCTAGCTAAATTAAGAACAAAACAACATTTTCAGCTATTATTTTTCACCTCAGAAGCCCAGACCTTATTAGCTGTTAGCCACACCAATTTAAGAAAATAGAATAGCTCACCTCAGAGAGTAAGAGAACATAACTTAAAATCTCCATCTTAGATACGCTGTTAGCCTCATTCTTCAGTCTCAAGATGACCTTTTCAAACATTTCCAAAGTTAAGCAGTTGCTGGTCAATTAGATTGCTTTCTAAGAAGGACTAGGCAGTTTCCTCCACAATTAAGGCCACCAACAAATCTGTTTCATTGTGATATCAATCATCTCTTTCATGCTTAAAAGACTAATTGGAACAAGTGCCATGATGCAAGCCATTTCTTCAAGTATAGACGTGAATTACATAACAAAGGCACTGGCACTTCACTGGCTTCAGAGGAAGAAGGGAAAACATGCACACAGAGCTCTCATCCATGAAGACTCTCAATCCAAATTCACAGACCAGCATTAAATTGGTTCTTACTCTGCAAAGGTGTTCGCAAAATTAAGCAGACTGCATTGCAGCCACAGGCCAGTATAAAACCCACAGTTCTACCTAGTCAGTGAGGGCCATCATGCCCAAATATCAGGTCATCTTTGTTTCTTCTGAGAGTGCCCTCCCAGCCTGCAACCATCAACAGGAGCTTCTTCCCAAGCAATTTATTAGCCGGGCTTCCAGCAATCCCTAAATTAAGCCGTGGCTTCAGGCCTTTTTTCCTCCTTTTCTCCTATTAATCATCTTCCTAGTTAGGCCTGTTAAGCCTTCCCACATTCATGCCATCTGACACTCCTTCAAAAACACTAGCTGCACAAAAAGCTGCATCCATTTTTTTGTCCAAAACCCTGCAGACAGCAATCAGTAAGACAAACTCACTAACAGGTTGACGTATTAAGACCGGTAAGTTCATACAAGGTACAAGAACACCTTATTGGATCAAACCGAAGGTCTACCACGTCCTGTTTGTTATCTTACAGTACATGCTCAAGAAAGAGGCCAGAGCAAGCACCTAGTAATGCTTCCCCCAAAGTACTACTAGTTTCCAGCAGTATGCAACCCAGGGACTTTCTAATTCTGGAGCATTCTGATAACTTCACTTTTAACAACTCTTGACAAATTTTTCTTTCATTAACATCATATTGCTTAAATAAATATTTAGTTTATTTAGGCACTATGTGCAGAGTTTAATCCTTTTTCTGGCTTTGAACACACTAGCAGTAAGTAGCATTCAAATGCCACCAGTTTTACTATTAGAAAAAACCTGAACACCTATTATTTCACCTTCTGTACCATTCATGATAAAGGTCACTGAACTCCTTTCTCAGCTGCCTCTTCCAAAGCTGAAGGGTCCCAGGTTATTCAATCATTTCTTATAGGAAAGAGCTTCATAACCTCAGTTATCCCGGACAACCCCTCTGTATCTTTTCCAGTTTATCTTCCTCCATCTCACAGACTAGAGAACAGATGACCAGAGCTGTACTGCAGTATGAAACATGTGGGTGGTGCCACAGATTAAGAGAGGCCTTACTTATGCTGTTTTCTGTTCTATTCTTTATTCTTTTCCTAACAGTTTTCTAAGTTCTGCTTCCTGTAGTACTCTCAAGCACCGAGACTGACATTTTCACAGGCCTATTGTGTCAGTGTAGACTTAAACCTGAGAATTTAAAGACCTACAATAAACTTTATCACTTCAAGATTTTCTACAAGACAGCTAAACTGGGGAAAACAGCTACTTCCCAGTTGTACAATGGCTTCTCTGCTCAATACTGTCCAGAGAAAAGCCTGCCTGCTTGGTGAAAGCAAAGACTGTTGTAAAGCAGTAGTTAAAGAACTATGAACTGGAAGAAACACGAGATACGGATTTACAAAGCCCATGAATATACATCCTCATAATAAGATCAAATGCAGCCGTAACCTATTTGGTGCAAAGCTCCCTTGCTCTCTCTCTAAAGAATAGTATACCCTTCCCAAGACTAATCTTATGATCAAATAATTCCTAAACTAGAAACAAGAATGTTTTGAGTCTGCAAAAACTACTACAAGCTTGTCAACAACAAGCTGATTACTGACACCTCAGCTAGTGACATGAAGTGCTTCTTTAAGTCAAAAGAAATTACAAGACTTAAAGGGGCAACCTGGACTTTTTTTTTTTTTTTAAACATATGCAAGACTACAAAGGGTGTCTCTTTTTTAAAAATGAGATAAAACGCCACACTCCTATCTCTAAGAACTTCATACTATCAAGAAGCTGAGGAGTTACACTGTTTAAGATATTGACTCTGTATCCCTAAGATACCTAAAGGGATGTTAGGGTCTACATCTAAGATGAAAGACACCTTTCAAAGACCTAGAAAAAACTATCCGTGCAGCTAGTCAAACTACAGACTTCCTATATCTTGGGTGAGAAATGTGGAAAATGCAACAGAAAAGACCCTGAAAACACAACTGTGTTCTACAGTTGTGTTCAACAAATATTTCAGTGTGGCAATTAGAGGACCTCTATTTATCAGCGTAAAATTTCAAGGACTTCTGGGGGAGCAGAAGGTAGTTATTACAAAATAAGAAAGAGTTTATTTCATGTTCAAATAGCTTTTTCAACTCCCAAAATATACATTATACTTTTACCCTCCCCAAAAAGCAGCAAATTAAAGTATAGGAGAACTTTCTTTTATAGAGTTCTAGTAGTCTGCCATCTTCTGGAGTCTGTAGGGAAGTGGAGGAAAAGCAAGTTGAGCAGAGAAGACAGCTCTAACTGTAGCATACACTTGCAGCAGTGAGCACGGGAATGACTTCAGAGAATCGCTGCTACCTTCCTTTCATACTCCCTCAGAAGCTAACAGACCACTATGGCAGCCAACTGTGTAAATGTGTCCAGAAAACCTGAACCAAATCCTTAACGAGACCAGTGAAGTGCCTTGTGTCTGCATGCTGAATCAGACCAGAAAGAAAATCTTACCTGCATGGATGAACCGAGCACATGGGAGGTGGAGGAAGATGAGGATGGTTTTCAATGGTCACCGTTTTCTTGACATGATCTTGACTGATATCTTCATACATATGCTCTACTGTTAAAGGCTGCCGTTGCTATATGGGAAAAAGGAGCACGAGAATGAAAGCATTACTAACAAAGAATTGCTGAGAAGGAGCAAAAGATTCCAACACCATTAATAGATGAAGCACCATAAATTATAATTATCTAATATAAAACAGTTCTGAAGGTACACTGAAAGAACTGAGTGTGTTAAAATCTATATGGTATAAAAACAGTACTGCACAATTTTTTGGTTTTACTATACCAGGTGAATTGTAAAGTCAATATATTTGAAAACTACCTAGGTTCCCATCTAGGTATTTCAGCTGTAAGCCCTAGCCCACTTTAACTCAATAAACTTAGTCATTAAAGGGAAGAGTGATTTATCTAATCCTCTCCCTCTGAAGATCATGAAAACACATGCCTATTTACTTGATTAAATTCACTGGGGTTATTACTAGGTCTACAGAGCTAACAGAAACTCAAATGACAGAGCATGATTTCTTTCCTTCTAAATGTGTTCGGTTACACAGTACAATTTTCAGTTAAATTGTTCCTACTTCCTGAAAGTACTGTAAATACTGTCTGCAGCCCTGACTGTATAATGGTTTTCTCACCATTTTTTCCTTACATTTCAACTATGAATAAGCAACAAAATAGCCTTGCTATTTGACTCAGTGAATCTAATTTCACAGAAGTGGGGAAAAAACCTAACATATCTATACCTCATCATATCCAAACAACCAGAGCCTTGGAGTTTGGTAATATTTGTCGTAAGTGATGTAGAGGTCGTAAGTTCTAGTCTGTAGAATAGCATCTTCCCCTCCAACATCAACTTTAGCTTTGTTAGCTTCTACAATCTGTCTTGTGTCAAGCGTTGCCTAGGTCAAAGTAAAAATGACAACATTAGTATAGTCTTGTTCCAGTTCCCTCCTTTCCCACCCCAAGTAGTTACGTAAAGCTGTAAAACTGAAATTAATGTTCTTAAGTGAGCATTAAAAAACATAGGCTTTTGGGTTTTGTTTTTACCTTTAAATTAGGAGTATCGGCTTCTCTCCCACCAAATGTTTTTTTGGTTTTATTTTTGGTGGAGTTTTTTTTTTTTTTTTTAAAAGGTCCAATTTCTTAAAGAACCATGCAACTACATTGTCACATCCCCCTCCTTTCTTTCACCAAGAATTTTTGAACCCAACAGACAATTCAAATGAAATTCAGAAGACAGAGGTCTCAGTTTATGCAGGTTCATTAAGGCCTTAGCAGGGTACTACAAATAACGATGCCCTCTGTTTTCTCTCATGACAGCCTGGTGCATCAATGTAATCTGTTGAACCTATAAGCCACTCATCCTTCACATATAAGCCTCATGAACAACCACTGCATTTTTTTATCTCTTGTGAATACAGCACTGTGTGTAAGCAGACCGAAAAGGATAAGCAAAAAAAAGCAAAATTACTGTGATCAAAACCTTTGAGGACCTAAGAGTTAAGGTTACTGCAGTAGGTTGGCAGGAGACAAATCCATAGGAAACCAGGCTCACTGATCCCACTGCTCATAACAAGCTTGCTATGTCATCCATTTGTTATCACTATTTTTACTTTGCTTGTGCTCATATTGGTGATAAGCATTGCAACAGACAAGATAGAGAACTGTTCACTCACATCATCTGTCTCCAATAGCCCACTTTCTTCATACTCTGAAAAGAAACCCATAAAATTCTGTGTTCAGCTTGTAGCTAGTCATCATATTTCTCATTCATAAACAACTCCTTTAAAACAATCTACTTGTATCTAAAGATGTTTTATTCAGGTAGACTTCCCAATCCCCAAACCAGACTATACCTTTTTTAATACAAATTTGACCAAGCCTACAGTAAGTACATGATGAGCAACCCTTAAGTGGTTTTAAGTAGGCAGGTTGAGTTTAAGTGTAGGTATGAAGCAGCAAGGAAGCTGTGCTAAATCCCTAATTTATACTTGCTTGGATCTGTTCTGCTATTCAAATTAATCTCCCAGTCACTAACATTCACACAGGTTTCAGCACACAAGTTAGAGTAAACATGCATCAATAAGACCATACAAAAGATCATAAACTGCATATCCCTGCTGAATTTTTCAGCATGCATTCCATGAAGAGTAGTGTTCTCTTAGAGTGTACTGCTTTAGTTAAAGGCCTGAAATAAAGCATGTCCCACCCAATTTAAGGAAATACCTTCCATGTCTGCAGCTTCTCCTTCATCTTCCTCATCATCATCCTCACAAGATGCTGAACGTTCTGGTATTTTTATATTATCCTTTAGAAGTTAAATTGAAAACACTGCTTTAAAGACTGCTGCATCTACACAGCCTAACAGCCCCAGAAAATTCAAGGTATAAGTCCAGTCAATACATACAGTGAACCAGAAACATAATTTCTGCAACATTAAGGAAGACTATACTAAACTCAAATATTTGCTTACTAACCAATCTTAATTTCAAAGTCCTAGTATGATGTTAAAAATCCGCTTAAAAAGTTCTCCTTTGACTTTGTAATCTGGAATGATTTAAGTCCTAAGCAAAGAAGAATAAACATGGTGTTAAACAGCCCATAATTTCTTTTCAAAAAACCCACCTATCTCAAATGACAGGCAATGACTAAACAGCTATGTTTAGTACATGCAGGTTAAGATTTTGTGTGTCCTAAACCACAGCCAACTGTACAGCAGTTTTCATAGAATCACAGAATATCTCAACTTGGAAGGGACCCATAAGGATGATCGAGTCCAAATCCCTGCTGCTCACAGGACTACCTAAAATTAAATCATATGACGAAGACTGTCATCCAGTTCCATAAACTAAGAGCGTCATCCAGTTCCGTAACTGTTTTTAAAACGAAGGAGTCCCAAAAGATATCATGTTTTGATATCGTTGTCTGAGGAAGCACAGTTCAACAGAAATGAATATGACACAAGCCCTCAGCCAACTTTTTCTTTTGGGCATTGTGGGCCTATGCATAGCATTTGAACCCAACAGGATAACCCCAGTGAAATTCAGAAGAGGGAGGTATCGATTTACGCAGGTTTCACGAAGACTTTAAGAGAGTACTCCAAATAATGATTACAATTAGAGGCTGCTCTAATTGTAAGCATCAGGTGGCTGGTTTCCTCATTGAAAAAAAACTCCAAACCAGTAAGAAACTAAGCTGCGAAGTGCTTTGGCAAAGGATAGGACCTGTGGTCCACGAAATTAAGTACTGTACAACAAGCAATTTTTCTACACACAATATAAGTTAAGTCCAATTCATAACACATAACAGCAGTTATGAATCACAATAACATTCTGCAAGTATATATATTTCACAGAAATAGTGATCACCTTTAGGTATTCCTTAGGGTGCTTCTTCCACCCTTATGTCACTGACTTGTGAAAAAGCAGTATTTTTACTATCTTCAGCACAGTCTCACTTGAAATACATGTACTTCACAGTGCATCATATCAATAGCATTCTGAGCTGTTTACAGTTGTGCGGTAGCATGCGGCAGCCCATTCTCTTTCCTCCTAATTTTTAGAATTCAAAATTTTGTGCTTGGATGGTTTAACAAACTCTCATAGCACACAGACACAACTCCACTTTAACAACCAACTCATCTTTAAAAGCATTTTGTGTCTCTGTGACTTTCTCCACATTTCTTAAACATGTTAGCTAACTCATTTCCATTTCAAGTACTTCCACCTGTTCTGTTTCATGAGGACTTAAGTTTCAGATTTGGCTACTGCTGCAGAGTGACTTTTTGGAAACATGTGCAGAAACTGATGACTTTGTAAGACATATACCTTTAAGCAGTTTTAGTACTTCTAAACTTGAGGGCACAAGCCTGTCAAACAGGACCAAATGCATTAAAAACTCTGCTTGCAGTATTAAAGATTACAAAGAAATACTTTACATCCCTACATAATTTTTCCATATAAAAATTTCTTTATGCTGGATCTCCAAAGATTTCTTGAGACACAACGGTGCACTATTACTGTAAACAGAATTTCATTCTCAGTTTGTAGAAGCCTGGCACAAGACATTCCAAAAAAGAACACTGCCTCAGTAAACACATAGTAATAAGGAGATGCACATACTTAGAATAATATCATGGGCTCTCTGAAGGTCAATGTATATCTGCAACACACCTAGTGACAAAGTATATTTTAATCTTTCACAGGCCGTACTAGATTGCTGCAGGTAAGACTTCTATTACCTTTAGGTCCTGTAATAAAGCAAGAGGAAAATTTAGAAACAAGTACCTTACTGTCTAGTGTGATCTCCTTAACTGCTTCTGTTGCACCCACTACACCTGTTAATTGAACAAGAATTTTCCATTAAAAAAGCTTGTTTCTTTGTTAAAGAGTATAGAAAGAGGTTGAAAAGATTTCAGAAAGCAACGTATGACCTTTCAAAGCTAAATCTCACAACAATTTTGATATGTGAAGGGCTGTTTATTTGGTACTGGTAGCATGCTTGGTGCTGGACATCCATAAACAAACCATACCAGTAACATGGAGCACAACAGCACAGCTCTTGCACGTCATACAAATTTTGTTGATTGAACACTGCAAAGTAATTTGGATTTTTATTTTAAGGAATTTTTGCATAAAAGTGAGTTCAGGATAGGCATTCATGTCACAATAATGGAACTCAACTTCATGAGCAAGGCATGCGTTTATGAATATTTCTAAGCATCTTGAAAGCAAGGTGTTCATGACAAAGCATAATGTAGCAGAACACTCAATGCTTTTAGCCGAGAGGAAGTCAGAGTAAAAAACATGCCAAATCACAGTAGTATCGGCTCTTGAGTTCCTCCCCATTAGCCTTCTAGTTTTACTGCAGCTCTCACTCCGTACTCTTTGGGACACATGACAAGATTCTGCTTTGACACAGTATGTTTATCTAATTAACTCTTCAGCTGAAAATAAGTTACATCATTATGAGGAATGAACCTGGTATCAAGTAACTGTTCATCAGAAATAACTGTTTAAAGAAAAGGAATGCCAGTTGAATGCTGCTTGGAAACAATGCAATTCTAGTGGCTGTGTGGTCATTTACATATGTTTATTCCTACCAGAAAAAGGGGAGTTATAAAGGACATCTATACAGATGGGTGGAAACAGATTTTCTTTTTTTTTTTTTTTTTTTTTATCTCTTTTGACAGTGTTTGGAGACCTGGCCAGGTCTAGTCAGAGTGTTACAGTTGTGCTACCACAGCATGGTGCCCAAACCAGTCAACCCTAAAAAGAAAAACTTGGCAGAGGGGCCTATCCACAGCGGGGATGAAGAATGCATCCTTAATTCAAGGATATGACAAAGCTATACCAAACGATTTCTTTGGTGTGGGGTGTTCAATTATGAACTGTGATAGATTTAAGAATCGCCAGTGATGAAAAATGTACATCTACAGAAATAAAAGGCATCTTCTCTCACCCTTTTTCTCCCCAGCCTGGCTGAACTGTTCAGAGAACTTCTTCCACATTACAGCAAAAAATTTAAATTAAAAAGTAAAAACCGAGTGGAGTACCTTCTAGGTTTGGAAATGGTGGAGAAACCATCACTGAAAGATTTTATTAACTCGCAATAGAACATCAAGAAACAGACTAAAACTAATAAAATTGCCAATTCTTAGAAAAGAACAAAAGGATTTGTAAGAGGCTGTGCTAGAAAAGCTAACAAGATACATTCACGTAAGCAGTAATTTTTAGACTTCTTTATAAACACAAGCTCATCTAAGGACTTAGTGTAAAAAAGGATCATCTCCCACACTTATCTCTGTATTTAACAGTATTTTCTTTCTTCTTAGTGCCACCACCCCTCCTGCCCTCCTTCACTCAGTGACCTCAGATACTAAGATAATATTCATTTTCTAACAATTCTCCCTTTTAGTTCAATCCAACAATTCAACAGAATGGGAAACACTGAAATAATTAAATTAGTTAAGGTCATCTTTAAGATAAAGATCTCAATGCGCTTCACATGCAGTCTTGCAAAAAAAGAGTAATTTGCATATTCTTCAAACAACTAATTTAAACCAGCGTTCTCTTCATAGGATCTCCTTACTAAGGAATAAGCTCATTTTTAAAAATAACTTCCTAGAACTTTAATAAAAGAATACTGAAATAATTTATTGTCAACACCTCTGAAAAGTAGCTGTTTCTGGCATACACAGCCATACAGTTAAACACCTAAGCCAGTCCTGTACCAATCAGGTGGGTAGCTGGCAACGCAACTTATTTCTTCCAGATTAGATACTAGTACACAGTCATCTATATATAAGAAAGATTTTACCTTCTAAGAGTGGAAACTGAAAATCTTTCAGATTACCAACGCAAAGTCTGAAAAAAGACTTTGAATACCTGCATTGTGAAAAGTGTCTACCCATCCCCCATCACCATCATCTTCTTCTATAATTGCTTCCTGCTCATCCGAGTACTCCATCTGCTTACATCTTTTGTAGCATGGCACTGCAAAAAAATTGCAAAACAAAACAAATGCAGTCACTCCTATACAAAACCAGACTGGAGCAACAAATTATTCTACAAGGCCTTCTGAAATATGGTAGTCTCTCATACATCCTTATTTAAGGAATCCTAAAGGTATATTTCAATTGCAAATGCATGAACTTAAAAAAATGTTTATGTGCTGTACCAGATATTTTATTTCATGTACAGTACAACGCTTGCAGTGGCCTTAAAAGTTCATTCTTCTGTTACCCATTAGAGCACTTTCATCCACACTCTTAAGGATTAGAAAAGAATTAACTTCTCATTTGCTAACAACTGGAGACAACCTATTTGTTTTCTTCACATTGCTAAGCAACTTTTAGTTTAAGTACAACTTTGCCTGGATTAGCATCAGTTTACTGAACTAATTTGTCTTCAGAATTCTGCTAAAAGTTTGCATTAGCTATTTATGTGATGTATTAGGTATGCTTAATTATAAATTAACATCTAGAAGTTTGGAAGAGATTAGTATTAATATGTTATTTACAGGAACTATAGTCATATGCGTTACAGAGCCATTCAAGTACAGATTCATACAAAGTGTTCAGAAAATAGTCAAAGAAAAAATGCAGATCTGATTAAGGCAAAACAGGCATTATCCAACATCATAAACAAGGACTATGTTAAAAATGCTCCTTTTGTACTAATATGGAGAAACACCCACCTCCCCCCCCCCCCCCCCCCCCCCCCCGCTGCATGAAGTGCAGAATTTGTAAATTGCCCTTAGACCTTTCAGAAAGGGAGGAGAGGGGTGTGAAAGTCACAGTGAAGAGTTCTTCAAAGACTTCCAAAATGAGGTCTGTAGGACAGCTCCTGGCCTCCACCCATAGCCCACAACTTTTACTCAGGTGGTAGGCCAATGTGTTACCATCAGCAGGAAACACGTTATTTTGAAATGTGATCTAGAAGGATCAGAGCAATGAGGGACCCTGGAAGTGGGGGCAGGGGGAGAGAAACAAAGTAGATCACCTGGCCATCCAGCCATCAGGACCATCTTAGGAAAGCCCGTCCAACACTACTGTAAGCATTTTCACATGATAGCACACTGCAAGACTCCAAAAGCCAACAAGCGAAATCCAAGTATAAAATACAACCCATTGCAGGTAAAAATCTCCTCAGGCTGTTCTTAGTACTAAAGGTTCATCTAATGGCGTTATCTTTGACACATCTTCATACAATATCTTCTGAGAAAATTATTTCCCCGTG